>NC_046372.1:9185817-9298316 GCF_011125445.2 Fundulus heteroclitus
CACTCCTTGATTAAACTGTTTCTGTGGTCGCAGCAGATAACAGCAAAACCCCGTCCTTTTCTTCCTAATTCAGTCTAAGATGCAACAAATAAACCCTCGACCCATAATATAGTCGTAGGGCAAAAACACCATTAGTGGGCATTTTCACCGCAGGAATATGTTTTGACATCTTAATTTTCATCAACAAACAAAAAAGCTAATCAGTCATGTCAGGGAGGGCAGAGTTGTTTTCCCCCCGTCCTCAGACCCCCCAGTCATTTGGCTCCAGAAAGTTAATATAGACGAAAAAAAGATTAATGTTCTGATGGTGAACATCGCCAGTGGTTTTGAATAAAGGCTCTACTGCTCTGTAATTACACACGCCTTACGCTAGCTGATAAGAAATCTGAGTGTGAATGCATTTTCTATTTTTAGCAAGTGCAGCGCAATTGACTGATTGTAGTAACATTGATAAGATATTTTTTAATCAACATATGAATTTAATTCCATCATAAGAAATAAGGGTCAGTCCACACACACACACACACACATATATATACATACATATATATATATATATACATATATATATATATATATATATATATATATATATATATATATATATATATATATATATATATATATATATGTATGTACAGTATATGTACAGTTAGAAACACATGATTGCACCCTCTGATATTGATTCAGATTAAATGTTTCCAGTTTAACAGAGCTACAAAATTATATCTGTTTGCTAAATGTAACAACAATAAGAATAACAATAGCGATCATTTTTAATAAAGTTTGTTCCTTCAAATAAGTGTTGCACCCAAATTCAAAAGTGTTCATTCTATAAGAATATTATGACCTTAAACAACTTGGGAAAGCCCTGATGTTGATGTCAACATTTTGAGAACAGCTGAGGGGTTTATCCTTAAATTAAGGAGTTTATGCATGTGGGCTGAAAGGCCATCGGAGAAGAAGAAGTCATTACTTGAAAGGCAAAAAAAAGAAAAACTTGATTAAAGTTTGCAAATGCAATCAGACTCACACACTTAAGTGTTTGGAGACATTTTCTGTCGTCTCATGAAAATGGAGTTTAGGTGTTGATTCATATTGATCATCATTACAAAAAATATTATGTGGAAAAATTAATCTCAAGACATCATCCAGCTTGGGACAACCTTGGACATAGTCTGAAGGTTTGAGCAAGAAAACCTTACAGGTCCGTCCTCCTTGCTCTCTGCTGTGCTACAGCTTGGTAAACATCTTGTTTCTGCTGGCGGCAGCAAGGTGGTGCAGTTTCTAGCGCTGTTGCCTCACAGAAAATAGGTCCTACTGTAGGTTTAAATCTCGGCCTGGGCTATTTCAGCATGAGTTCACATGTTCTCCGCTTGCATACCCGGGTTCTCTCCAGGCAATGCAGGTTTATTTATAAAGGGCTTTTCAGTAACAAGACGATTCAAAGTGCTGAATCGTCCAGTCCAAAAATGTGATTGTTTATTTGTTTTTTCCAAATTGTCCTTCAGTGTGAGCATGTTTGTGTGCCCTGAGCGTCTCTGTGTCGCCCTGTGAGGGACTGCCAGCCTGTCCAGAGGGTACCCTGACTCTCGCCCAATGACCGCTGGAGATAGGTCTGCTGATGGAAAACACTCATGAACCACAAGCGTAGGCCTAACGATCATGGTGGGGGACGATGAAGACAAAACCTGCAGATGAATTGGCAGCTCTAGTAATCTCATAGTCATTTCTTCCCAATTTTCCTCCTTCAGCTTTACATTTTGCCCCCTAAAGTGATTGTCTAATCCGTCTTCCCATGAAGAACCAAGCCGGAGAAAAAGGCAGGTGGAATATCGCATGTCAGATGACTTCATGGTGGATGACTTTAATATCCCCAACAGTAGCCAGCGAGGCTATACACTAGAATCATTCAATAGCCAATGAAGCCCCAGGCCAATAAACCAATATGGCGCACTATAGCAAAATGGATGCGATCCTTGGAAATGCTGTTGGTCGCAGTGTAATTTAATCCAGCCCTTAGGACAAGCATCTCTCAACAGAAATGGGGGGAAAAAAATGTTGGAGACGCTAACCCCCATCCATGCTCCCAAGTTACGAGACTTTCATTTCTCCCCCATCTCATTTAGGTGGACTTCAAATTGGCTGTAAAAGCCAAAGAAAATCTGGTTACTGTTTAACAGACAACCGGTGCAAACACGAGGCTGTTAAAAAGGACTGGGGGGAAGGATACAGACTGGTTTGCAGGCACACATGGGAGAGACAACACCGCGAGGGCTGTGGGATTTGATGTACTTAGCACACCTCATCTCGCAACTATGAATTACAGCGGTGTATGGTCAAAGAGCAAAACATGAAATAAATACAGCGAAGAACTCTTGGCTGGCTGTCAGGTTAACTGCTTCATAAAAAAAGGTGCCAATTCATAAAGCAGATCAGACGGAAAGAAGAGTTTGGCTCAGCTTCCGACAATAAGGAGCAGACAAGCATATTGAGCTACAGTGGTTTGCGAAAGTATTCACACCCCCTACATTTTGTCAAATTGTAGTCACAAATGTCAATGTATTAGACTGGGATTTCACATGATAGACAAAAGAAAATTGTGCAATGCTGTGAAGTGGAAGGAACATTTTTCAGAAATCTGTTAGAGACCATTAATGAACAACCAGGATCAAGAAGACCAAGGAACATATACAGGTGATGGGAAAACTTTATTAACTTCAAAGCAGGGTTAGCTTTTAAAACAATATCCTAAGCTGTGACCATCTGACAGAGCACCGTTTCACCCATCATCTTAAAGATGGAAAGAACATGGCGCGAATGGAAACCTACCAACCACCTAAAATGATAAGCAAACATTCGCAGCTCCAGTAGGAAAGAGTTGTCCGTAGAAAAAAAACATTAGATCTAAATTCAACAAATCTAGCCCTCTATGACGAGTGGCAAGAAGAAAGCAATATGAAGTCTTAATTTCAGTTTCCGACAAACCATGTTGGGGACATAAACTAGTGAAGAAGGTCCTTTGGACGAAAGAGGCAACATTTCACCTTTTAGATCTACGTGCGAAACACCATGTGTGGAGGAAAACTAACACTGCATATCACCCTGAACATGCAATTCAAACAGTAAAACGTGGTGCTGGCAGCATCATATGTTGAGGTGAATTCTTTCAACAGGGAAAGGAAGGTGGTCACAGCTGATGGAAAGATGGATGACAGTACAAGGCAATCCCAGAGCAGAATCTATTAGAAGCTGCACTACTTTCCAGTTGGACAACAACCCTAAACATATGGCCAGAGCTGCAAGGAAGTGCTTTGGATCAAATCCCAATTGTGTGCTAGAATGATTCCATCAAAGTCCAGACTTAAGTCCAATTGAGAACTGTTGCAAAAATTTGAAAAATGATGTTCAAGGATGCTGTCCATCCAATTCAACTGAACCTGAGCAACTGCACAAAGAAGAGTGGTCAAAAACTTCAATCTCCAGATGTGCAAAGCTGGAGGAGGCATAACCCGAATGACCTGCAGCTCCAATCGGACCGCAAGATGGTTCCACAAAGTATTGACTCCAGAAGTTAAACACCTGCCACACTTTTCAGAGTTTAATTTCTAAATACAACTGAAAAACATTCCATTTCAAAAGTACGTGCTACTTTGTGATCACATATAAATCCCAATGGAATGCTTTAAATTTTGTGGCTGTAAAGTTTCAAGGGGTGTGAATACTTTTACACGTCACTGTACCACAGACTAATCTTTGCTGACACAAAGATAGAAGCAAAAAAAAAGCTCTTCTTTCGCCGCTGTGTCACTTCCACTGAATCAAAAATTACACCTAGTTTGCAATGATCATAGCTCCACGTGACAAATGTGCTTTAAAGGAACAGCAGCCGACATATCACCTGACAGCGGCTCCTCTGACACCCATGTGGGTGTAGCATGCGGTGGGAAGAAAACGGCTCCACTCCATTCTACTCTATTACCCAGCTTTGATAAAACCTAATTTCCCAGGGGCTTCAACTTTAGATGAACTCCGTTTGGCTCAGTTCCACCGGCAAAGAAGCAGATAACGTAACATACATCACGAGCCGAACAGGAGGCAAAACGCGAACGCAGAGGACGGACGGGCGGACCCTCCTTTTTGAGAAATGCGGTGTTGTGCAGCTGGGGGAAAGTGAGCTGTAACTTTCAAACTGTCTCAGTTTTTTAGACTCCCCTATGAATTCCACTTCCATTTTAGGAAAAAGAGGTTTCTGTGAGCAACAGGAGTGGTGTGAAAAAAAGCTTGGCTGAAGTATCTGCAAGGATCACCGCCACGCCACTTTCAATGATCTGCATGGAGCACACAGAAAGAGCGGTTGAGGAATAGTATGGCTTTCGCTCTAGGAGATTAGTGGAGAAACATTAGGTCAGGGAAGAGCGGTCTGACTTTCTCAGCCAGGTCAAGTTATATTATGTTGCTTCATATTCCTTGCTAATGTAAATTTTAGAGTTTCTTTTCTACATCCCAATAGTTCCACTTTTCTGTGTTACTGCTGTCCAGTTGGCTGATAAATAAAACTAAATCAGTCAACTGAAAAGGCAGCATGGGTGTTCATGCATCCCTGGAAGGTAGAGAAGCTTTGGTCCATTTTAGTGAAAAATTGAAGGATTCAAATTTAGGTCGAAGATGGAGTTTTGCTTTATGCTTTACGTAAGGTCTTGCCACAGTATTTGTAAAGACATTTTTGTCTTGCTTGGTTTATTGTTTCATTAAGTCACCTTGTTTTGAACTTAATAACATTTCTCCATTCTTGGCGCTTCACGTTTCTTCCTCAACTATTGTTCTCCAACAAAATCTCAACGGAGGCCACATTTTTCTGATTTTTATTTGTAAAGAAAATAAAATAAAAACTACAAGGCATGTATTCTTGCCCTTCCGATCAATGTTTCTGCACTACTTTGTGTTTTGCTCGATCAAAACATATCAATTATACATTGAAGTTTTGTGGCGGCAATGTGACAAAATGGGGAAAAAAAAAAGGAATCAAGGGTTATGTTTCCTTTTCCAAGGTTCTGTATGGAAGGAGGCCAGGTACTCACAGATGTAATAATATTCTCTGCCGGGTCGGAACTCGAAGCCCAAAGAAAAGGGAGTGAAGAGCTGGAACTTCTCTGAAAACTTTAACGGCCCGTTCGGGGAGCGCGGCCTGTTGCACTCCCAGCGCTTGAAGCCCTTGGCGGTGTGGTCGCACGTGCTGTAGCCGTCGTAGTTGACCATGTAGAGGACGTAGCGCTCTGTCCGCTCGTCAGGAACAGAGTCCTCATAATGAGGACAGTAGACATCCAGGTAGTCATTTATGCACACGTCGATGTGATAATCATTACGATGGAACCTTGACAGGGAGGAGAAGGAAACAAAGGGTTACCATTTTTATACACGCTTTGAAAGTCACCTGAACGTTTCAACACTTTGCTTGAATTTAGAATCCACTCAAAACATGTCCTCTACATCCCGTTCCACTTGAGGAATTTATAACCATCTGCACTCTCAACTTCTCGCTCTGACAGATTTAGATGGGTTGGTTTATCTATAAATCTTCTCCTGCAACACATATTTACTCACACACATGCGACTACATCCCATCCGAATCATAGCAAAGTGGAGGGTTCGTCTCAGAGAAAATATGTTAGACAGAAGAAAAAAAAAAAAAACATTTTTTAGCTCTCTCTCAAGAAAATGAAAACATTTACTCGAGGATATTACTGCAAAAAAAAAAAAAAAAAAAAGTGGGTGTAAAATAGAACTGGTCAGAAGGATACAGGATTGCAAGACCGTAAATGTCACGATAGGAAAAATACGGAGCCCAGCTGTCTCGGAGGGCTGTGCAGTGAAGCATCTTTACAGCAGCAATGATCTAGAACAGGCTGCGCAGGGTCAGAGGGTTGCCGTATGTACAGGGAGTTTCATCAAAAGGCCACACACTGTCACCGTCAGCACACAGCCACACACAAACTACTTCTTCTCCGTCGCTCGTCAAAGAAACATCTCATCTACGGATATAGACCGGATTAGAGCTGTTTCTGTGTTGTTAGCATTCCCGATTATCATTTATTGAGCATGAGGGTTTACCACGTAAAAACGTTAAACACCTGCTAAGCTGTTAGGAAAATCCTCAGCGCACCATGCCTGTTAACTACATGGTTGCCAAACATACAGACGCATGTCATTTATAATGAAAGAGGCCATTTATGTGTTCATTTATGTGTTTCACCATTTGAATTTAATAGGCAATATCATCTAACTTTTCCATGATATACTAATATATATCGGGGGACATGAAAATGATGTTGTTAGACAACAAGGTTACAAGAATTTCAAGAAACGGTTTCACTGAACTCTGCAATTGCTCTAATGATATGCAGTGCAAGCAAGGGAGATAAATAATTTCCTCCTAAAAACTCCGGAGCTTCAGGATTTACATACTGCAGCAGCCTTGTGACCCTTTCTTCTCTTGATGTAATCGTTTTTGTTGCACGGGTTTCTACACGGCTTAATAAATCTTGAAAACCCTCTGCAGAAGAGACCACTGTGGGGGCTATTATAAAGAAGAAGGACAAACTATTAAAGGTATTTTATGAGTTTTGTTAACTGGTTCAAACATCATCAGATGCTGGGTGAAAAGTATACTCAGCAGATATACAAAGGCAATTTCTTCACGTGTGTCTCATACTTTTTTTTCTTCATTCTGCTTATTTACTTTTTGTCGCTTCAGTGAAATGTCGACCTTCTGACACTAAATGCTTATCCTCGCCATACAATATTTTTCATTTTGTCTAAAAAACACTCGAGTAGTTTCCACAGGGTTCCCGCACACTTTGGAAAAATCTACAACAGTGTGGGATCGTATTTCAATATTTCCCAACTCTGTATGTACAGTATATATGTATGGAAAAGTCTCCTTCCTTCCTTCCTTCCTTCCTTCCTTCCTTCCTTCCTTCCTTCCTTCCTTCCTTCCTTCCTAATAATCTAAAAGGTACCTGCTATAAATTTAAAGTAAACTTTTGTAGTTTGTATTCTTAAAAGAATGAAAACCTGGAGTCTGGACAGCTAATTTATGTTTACATACTAAAATTTGTGGGAAGCCTGGGCTTCTGATCAAATGGCTGAGCATCCTACTCAAGACAGTAGTGCAGCTACAGCACTATGACACGTTATAAATAAACAAATGTTCAGAAATGTTTATAATCTGTACCTAATTTGCTTAATTAAAATGTAGATTTTCTACATATGAACATTTATATCCCAAAGTCAAGAAGATCAACTTTCCTAAATTTAATCTGCTTTGAAGCTGACTATTCAGAGAAAGCGGCATTTTTACAAAAATATCATTAAACTTTATTTTTAGCTTTGGAAACAGCTACAGCTGAAAACCAACAACAGTAACCCTGAAGCGTAATTGCTGTTAAGCACTTTGAGGAGAAATGCATGTGAATTAATATTGCCTTTATTGTTTTTGTCCTGGAATACAACGAGGATACCCTAATTCTGGAAAAAGCTAATTTAAAGCTTTTATCGGTCGCTGGATGAGGTGAAAAAATATAAAAATGATTCATTACATCTCTAAAAAGAAAACAATATCCAAAAACCCAGATTAAGCGGGGCTCATTCTTTTTAAACTGGTATAAATCGTGGGTGCAGAAATAATGATAGGATAACAAAGATTTGAATCAAAGATTCTTTATTGTCACCGCGCGTTACCGTGGTGAAATTTCTTTTTGGACACTCCGGCTAAGAGTACACATAACAGACAACAGACAATGAATAACATTATAGTTATGTCATTAAAAGTTACAGTTTTTCACATTATAACATGCAAGAGATCAAAAAAGATTTAGACGCCAGCAGCAGCCGCCTGAGCTCTTGATACAAGGATGGATGGAGGACCCTACCACCTGAACATGTTGCAGAAATTGAGTTTTTTTTTAGCTTCTATTAAATATAGGTTTAGTTTCTTGTTTTTAGCTGGCAGTAATGGTGCCCAGTCTGGTCTTCTGCTGCTGTGGTCCATCTGCATCTAAATTCAACATGCTGTGCGTCGTGAAATGATATTCTGCAAACCTTGGTTGTAACGAGCAGTTACTTGATTTACTGTTCCCTTTCTATTATCTAAAATCAGTCTGACGACTCTCCTCGGCAACAAGGAATTCCAATCTGTATTGAAGAATGATTCAAAAAGTTTTACCTATTCAATCGTCGACTTAATGAGTCTACAAAAATGCACGTCTGTATGCAGGCTGCAGATCACTGGGAGCATTGTGAAGTGCGGGCATAGTGAATCTGACACGACCCAGATCCACTTGTTCTGAAGCTCAAATAGCAATTTGAGCGGAATATGGTTTTGCCGCGCTCGCTTGTCACTTCATCTGAATGTTTGTATAATGGAATGTGTAATGCAACAATCAAGCTACAAATTGAGCCAGGCCATCTTTCCTTATTGTCATCATGCGAGTTCCTTGGGCCCTGCTCTGTATATTAATGCGCATCTGTGTATATGTGAGCATGAGCCAGGTTGAAAAGCAGTTTTTTTTTTTTTCCATTCTGTTTACCCGTGTAGGGTAAATACCAGGGTAAGGGTGTTTACAGCTGAGGCAGGGAGGAACTCATCTGTAACATTTCATTTAAAACATGTCTGCGGAGGTCCAAGAAGAGTCATGCATCTCTCTTACTGCTTCAAAATGTCACTGACTTGATGGCTGCATCCTCCCATCCGCTTGGCCCAGCTTCTCTGTTACAGCGCACGCTGTGTATGTGCGAACAAGAGACAGCATGAGAATTACAGCAAGTATGCATGTGTGGATGTTGGTGCGTTTGTGTGATGTTTTAGCTGCCCTTCGCGCCGTGCCTCAGCAGTCAGAATAGTGGCTGGTGGCCCTGACTGCAAATGAGCCGCAGGATGTTTGGGTGAGTGAGCTCATAAAAAGGGAAAGGACAGGCATTTGTAACATGCCTCACAAACACACACACAAACAGTGACACCTATGCGGCAAACACACACCCGGCTCACACCTGACGGGCATTCACAAGCGCGTATCCGTATTGTGTTATCAGTTGAATGAGCTGCCTGAAAAAGTTAAATAAAATTGGCAAAAGGAGCAGCAGTGAGATTGCCAAAAGCTGCTAATGGCACAAAGTGAGAAAGAGAGTGAGAGAGTGGCAAAGTGACATGAGGGCGGGGAGAAGAGAAAGCACCTGGCTCCGAAAGACAAGGCGGGACACAAAGAAGCAGACGGCGACACTGCTGATTTCACTGCCAGGCTCTCTGTGAATATCTGGGGAGGGTTCATCCAAGCGTACATTCATCATTTCAGAAGATTCCGCTAATACTGCAAACGCATGACCTGAAAGTGTGAGCAGCCACGTCCATTTAGAGAAAACCTTGTATGTTTTGGACTTTTTTATTGTTCCCATAACGACACCGTTTTCATGGGCGTTACGCGGCTGTTTCAGATGCTGCTGATGTCTCATCTGTGTTCTGTGCGTGTGTGCACAGAATGGGTGAGCCTATGTGTACAAATAGTTGTGTTTGTGTTGAGCAGGTGTAGGTGAGCTATTTTGTCACCTGAAGGTGTGCAGTTGTTAAGAGCGGCGAGAACGGTAGAAGGCTTGTAACATGCAGCACCCGAGAGCAGTAAAGGACAGGTGGACCTGGCTCCAGAAGCCCACAGCAACCCAAGGCAGACAGAAGCAAGGCATCACCCCAGGGCAGCCAAACCCCCCCATCACAGAGGTAGGTCATTAGTGAAGCACAGGAGTGATAGTCCTCAGGCCAAAGAGGCACAGGGTGAGATGTGGGGCAGCAGGCCCCACCTAACCCAGCCACACTGCCATCTCCGGCCTCACAGGCCAAGCCGAGAACCCACACCAAGCAGGGGAGACACCCCAGAGCCCCCCCATCATGCCCACCGCAGCAGCTGGCACTTAGAAGGACCAAGGTAAAAAGCACTTATTACCATCCCCACCAGGTGAACTACCCCCTGAGAAGTCAATCTGGAGAGCTGCCCACCAGAGTCCAGTACACTGGCACCCCGGCTGGCCCAGCCCATCCCTGGGAGCCATAGGAGCCCATAACTCTGGTGTGTGGCCCAAGCACCTACACAATCAACACAACACCAAGGGATGTAGCCCCCTGCTGATGCCCTCATGTCGCTTTAAGAGACCCTGAGGCCATTTCCACACTTCCAGTCCCCCCTAAACCAGTGCAGTGGGGCTACAATGTAGCTCACTGCTGTCAGGGTGTAAATGAGTGAATGACTCATTTGAAGTCCTCTCACTTGATAAAAGTGCTCTACAAGTAAAAGCCATTTTCAATTTAACACAATGCCCAATGAGGCTAGGGATTCTTGCATGTTCAATATCTCACTGTACTTCTAATCGCATGGTCCTGTTTTGGTAAACATACACAAAATGCTTTGTTTACTTACAAGTACAGCAAAAACAAAGTGTAAAACACAGAAATAAAATATAATAAGCCAACGAGGTGCGATAATTTAATCAGAAAACCTTTGTATGCAACCAGAGTGAGTTGCTGGTGTACAAATTCATAAAGTCATAGTATGTTAATAAGCCCGTTTAAAATACATTTAATCAGGATTTTGTGATCCTGATTAAATCCCCAATTTAAAGATTAAATCTTTAAATTGTGCAAAAAGATAGTTCCATTATAAGGCAGTCTTTCCAATTGCTTGCTGAGTACGAGTGAATATTTCTACCAATGGATATGGATAAGAGACGGAGTATAAAATGTAATACCATTACTGACATATAATCTAATGTAGCTTTATCAATCAATACAACAGAGACAGACAGGGTTCTACACCATGACCATGTTTTTAGCAGCCAGAAATATTTCCATAGAGCAGAATTTCTCTTTCTTGTAAGCAAGGGAAGTCTATGGCAACCTTCTTTCAGCCAGTTGACAGGCAGTTCACAACAACAAAGTGGGAGAGGGGAAGCAGAGTAATAATCCATGCACCATACAATAGGAGAAATTCCAGAATTTTTAAAGGGATCTCCATAAAATTACATAAAAAAAGCTGCACAGCAACGTATTCTTACTCTCCTGTTCGTATATGTAATCAGTTATTTAAATGAGGAAATGTTCCCCTTTAACCTAAAACATACACTACTCAGTGAACTCGGAGAGTAATTCTGGCTCCAGCAAGCCCCAATAAGTACTTAGCAAAATGTCTGATCTCAGTCACGACAACACAAATCAATCAAAATATCACTATGGCCATTTCCATATTTTGTTCTTTTGTTTAAATACAGTTCCTTTGAGTGTTGTCTTAAAAAAAAAGTTTTGAGAATCAGTGCATGGGAAAAAACAAGCTTTCTAGATTAGAAACAGGACAAGAATCTGTAAAAGTAAAAAGAAAAAAAGGCCATGTGGAGTTTTTTGCAAAGTTACCCAATCCCCCCCTTAACACCACGCACATGCACTCACTCCACCCAAACCGCAGTCAGATCTCTGGAGTTTACGACATACTTCTGGCAACAATTTTTTCGCATTCTTGTGAGAAACTGTAGCAGCAGAGATTGACAGCGGACGCCCTCAAGCAGTTAAATAGGTAATTAGGGGCAGAACTTGGATGGGAGGCTAATTGTCAAATGGTGATAATTACATGTTTTTGTTATGCCACAGCTGGTCGAATAAGCTGTAGGTCACAACACAAAGACGGAGAAATCAGCTGGATGCGGCGTGTGCATTTGTCAGAGAGAGAGGGGCATCATTTGTATCACCCGGTGGTGGCATTTTAACACCACTGCCACCTGGGAGAAAACTCAGGGGCTAAGTACTGTCAGCTCCCACACACAAACTTGGTCGGAGTCGCAAACAGAGTAAGTCTGGCAGAGCTGGAACAGTGGAGTGAATGCAGCGAAAGGTGGCACACCACTGCAGTCACTGATTGGCTCATTTCCATTTCAATTACACAGCCCAGTGACATTGCAGTGCGCGCGCTGGGGGCACACGCACCCACTCGCGGAGGCAAACACACACCGGCGCCCCGGTGCGCACACACCCAGTCCCATCAGCCACTTCTCTGAACCGTGCATCGGTGCCTGTAGACAGAGAGCGAGGGGTGCAGGGAGAGACAGATAACCTGAGTGAAAGAGAAAGACGGAGGAGCTCGGTGGCAGGCAGAGCCGGGGAGCAATTCCAGTCTTCTAACCAGTTGAATAAGTGAGATTCAACAGAGGCGAGGAAGAGGAACTTCACAATGTGCTGCCAAAGCACAGTATCACTGTAAATACCACCACTCGATGGATTCACTCACAAGGAGACCACTTTCTAACACCATATATTGGTTCATTAATTCAGTGGTTCCCAAACGTTTTACACTGGGCCCCCCCTTTGGTTTAACAGAAAATGTTCATGACACATACAAGTATTTTGTTTTCACATCAACCTTTTTTTTTTAAAGAATTGGATTTTTTATTTTTTTTAAATGCAGTGAATTACATTAAAACCAGTTTTACAGAGTCATTATGTTAAGTGCAACAATTTTCTTTTTACTGTTTAACAACGTTACGGATTACTAACAAAAACTTTTTTTTTTTTTTTTTTAAAAGGTATTGGTAAAAAAGTGTGCAAAACTTGTTTAAAAAATGAGAAATGCTGGACACGCCAGTGGTACGGGGGTAGCATGCACGGCCTGTGTACAGAACCCTTGGTCCTCGAAGCAGCTGACCCAGCTTGGACTCCGGCCTGCGGTCTTTTGCAACATATCTTCCCCCTCGAGCAGCACCCGTTTCCTGTCAGCCTACTCTCAATAAAAGAGCCACAAAAAATTCCGAAAATAAAATGGCAAAAACACACACATATACGTGTGTGTGTGTGTGTGTATATATATATATATATATATATATATATATATATATATATATATATATATATATATATATATATATATATATATATATATATATATATATATATTTATTTATGTATAGAGAGAGAGAGAGAGAGAGAGAGAGAGACAGAGAGAGAGAGAGAGAGAGAGAGAGAGAGAGAGAGAATTTCCTGAGTGGACAAAACGAAGAATTTAAAGGCCTGTTGTGGAAAAAGTACAGCATTAATCCCCACATATGTTCAGTGGCTGGTGTGTGAACCTGCTTGTTGCTGCAGATCTTCTCAAATCTGGGATGCAGTTGTGAGCTGCCACTCTGAGTTCATTTTGATCGATATGTCCAGCTTTGATCTGTATTTTGTCTTGAAGGGAGCCACAGCGGCAAAACCTCTCTCACATAGGTAGGATGTGGTAAAAGTAGGAAGTACGGCCAGGGCTCCGTAAACTAGCAGTGAGTAATCTCTCCCCACTCCAATCCAAAAAATGCAGCCAGTCTTTGACTTAAACCCCAGCCTCATTGTTTAATCAGAGATGGCATCAATGAACTGTTCCTCCTCTGATGTGTTGAAGTCGGCAGGTGGTGTTGCACTGAAGGAGTCACGGATCGAGACAGGATCATCCACTACGACACAAATTATTTCAAAATGGTTTCCTGAAGATGACAAACAGTTAACTGTACTCCCATTGCACGGCCACTAAATACTCAAACAAGTAATCCAAGGCATTTGTCCACTTTGTGTTAACACTTTACTTTCCAGCTAACACACTAAAAGGGTCTTTATTGGGTTTTATATTGTTTTGTTTTTCAAGTAACCGTTACATTACTGTTTGTTTTTAAACCCAGCAAACAACTTTTTTCATGTAAACAAATCTGCACCATGACTATAATTTAAATGGAATGCTTCTTACAACTTTATAAAATCTATGCAACAGGAAAACATTTTTTTAAGGCAAATACAACCGGGTACTAGCAAAGTGTCCAAAACAAATAATAATGGCCCGTGATTGTATTTTTCCAATGTTGTAAATGTTGGTTTAACTTAGAAAGACCGAATATTTATTTAATAGACATCAAGTAATAGGAACCTTTAAAAAGTCAATGCACACTGTTTGCTCTGTATTATTTATTTTTTTTGGCTGAGTCGGCTATTTTTCTGAGATTTGTGTTGCAGCAAAGGTTTGGTGACAGCATATTAACTCAAAGTGGACAATTGATGAATGTGCCATGCCAAAAAAGCTTCGTGTTCTTAAGAGATTTTGACAAGAACAAGACTTAAGCACTTAAACACTGCTGACAGCTATTTGCATTACAAACTCAGCTGTGGCTGCTTCAGGACTGGAGATTATCTCAGGGTATCTAGCCGTTCCTCATTTGTCCCCTGTGCATTATCTTGGTGATACCCTTTTCAGTTTGTATTTATTTTCTCATAGTTCCTTATACGCTTCTTAATTCAGCTCATGACCCCCAAACAGATCTGTTTACCCCCCCCCCCCCCCGACACACACACACACAAAATTACACGCACTCACACACTTGAAAATGATATATCCTCAGGCATCATTCTGCAACATGATAATCAAATCACTATAACCTAGGAACTAGAAATTCCTTGCAAACTAAAACTAAAAATCTGTTTTGCACCCTTAAATTTTGTAGCAAGCTTCCATGCATGTGTACATGCAGCTAAAATGAATGATCATTTGCTGATTTTGATCCAAAGAGGGTATAGCTGAGAGAAGATGACCTCCAGCTGAACCCGAGCCGCAAATGCACATGCACAAGCCTTTTCATGACCTTTCTACACATAAGCGAGAAACACACATTACAAACACGTCTCTATATAGTTTGCACAGTTGTCTAATTACAGATGATTGGCCTGGGTCGGAGGATGAAAAAAGAGGGGTAACTGAAAGGAAGAAGGCACTGACAGACAGAAAGGGGCAGAAGGGGGAAAAAAAGAAAGAACCTGTTGCTCTTTGTCAATCTTTATTTTCCTGATTTCGGCAGCGACAAAAGGGACTTAACAGATATTTATCTTTTGATTGCTGCAGCCAAAGGAATGTAATGGTGAAAACAAAGAGAAATGAAGGAAAAACTAAAAACTGTGGCATACAATTCCCACACCACAATCATCCTGATTGTAAAATTACATTTCCCAACAGCCCTCAACTTCAGAAATTTTTGACTGTAAGATAGAAAACATTTTTCTGTGTTTCAGCGAATGGCAGAATGAGGAACAAAACCACATTTCTGTGATACTAATAGCTTGCCAATTAAACTGGTTGAGTGTTGTCAGAAACAAAGCTGAACTGAATGCTGCCCAACATGTTTGAATGTCTAAAAATGTGAGAGAATGTCTCACTGAATCATTTGTAAATTGAATCCATTGTAGGATGCATCAGTATTTGTTTGCAGAGCAGTTTGGACATGCTTCGGTTGTCAAGTAGGAAGAGGCTGGCTGTACGCTGTCAACGCACACGCACATTTTGAAAAAGTTAAGGTTTTATAACTACTAGAATTTGCTGCTATACCATTCCTGTGGTAGAACAGTTATTTTAATGAGATGCTAAAAAAATGACAGACTAAACAATGTTTTCTCTGGAGGCATGAAGCACAGGGTGGCTCAACCTTCCACCCACTGATCATGCAGCAATCAAGCTTATATGTTCAACTCACCCTAAAAAACAATTTTCTATTAATTTCTATTAATTGACGCAAAGGTGAGTGGCAGATTTATAAAGCACCTTTGTAAAATCTCTGCAAAAAAGTTTTTTTTAGAGCTGTGTAATTAAGACTAGAAACACAATTACCTCCCAAAAAAACTTTAAACCAGTCTAGGCTCATCTGTATTTTTTTTTTTTTTTTTTACTCAAAAGCTATATGGAGGATCAAATCCAGCCCTGGCCACAGCTATTGGGAAACCAGATAATGTTGTGTAAAAAGTCTTTACTGTGGTTTCTATACGTTTCATTTGGTTTAATAGAAAAACAACTGTAGATGATTTAAATGTAAGTCCTACATGATTAATGAAAATTAACTTAAAAATGTACTTAATAAATTAAGCAAGTTAAACATAACTTTGTCAACTTTAATTGGTGTTTTGCAGGTCTAGCATATGTCTCTTGTGCTTTTCCACCTAGGATGTCTCACAACACCTTCCCACGCTGTATAATTATCTTAAGAGAAGTTATCAAAAAAAATTTTCAAGCCAACTATCACATAGCATTTTGGAATCAAACAGAAAATGAAGGTGTTGCAATATTATCCACATTTAGGCGTCAACGTATATGTATCTAACATCTATGCAATTTTTTTTATAAACTACTAATCCTTTCAACTCATTAATTTAAATGAAAGAAGCAACACATTAAAAAAACAGACATATGTATGACAAGTAATCCATGACTTCTTGTTTCCATTGGGTACAAATACGATGTGACACAGAAGCCCTTTTCCTCTACTCACTCTTCAAAAAAGGTAAGACAAGAAAATATGTCATTAGGGTTAGATAAATATGTTCTGATATTAAGTTCAAAATGACAAGGAAATAACTTCTGGCTTAGCCTACAGTCAGAGGACTTTTAAAAACGTTAGAGCATCCAGAAGTGGGAAAATCTGGAGAAGTATCCAAGATTACACCGCCCCCACAAAAAGTGAGGAGGATTGTGTAACGTCAAATATCCATGATTTTATTTTCACCTTAAATCATTTCCTGGAACACTTTCTTGGAAATGAATAAAATATATCCATCTGAGAAATTAACATCATGAGAATTGGATACGCAACATAAACTTTGACGAGGACAGCACAGAGATAGGGAGGGACAGCTACTGAGGAGAGGAGATCAGACAGGGGAGGAACACGTGAGAATGTCACGGCGTTGTATTAGTTGACAGCTACATTCCTGACTGGCTAAATGGCCGATAGGCTTACAATGTCAGGAGGTTTCTGGGGACAGGACACGGTAACATCAGGGCTATTGAGTATCACCGATCGTACAGCCTATATGAGGCGCGATCGAGGGCAGGGACATGTATGGAGGCCTATTCTCACATTTATATGGCCTGTCTGGCGTAATGGACAAGCGAGGAAACATCTGCTGGTCACGGTCCATTTTAACGTGTCCATCTGTTGTAGCTTTATGGATGGTGTACCTCAAGGCTCAGAACAGGTGGTCACTCTGGTATAATATAGTTTCTGTAGGGAGGGACATTCCTTCTCATATCTGTTTCATTCTCCCTCCCATCAAGAGCCTTTCCATCTTTTCAACATCTTCTCCAGCCTCAATCCTATCACCATCACCATTGACTGCGATCTTACAATATTCGTTTCTACCATTTATGTCTGTCAGTGCTCATTTTGCCTCAGGGAGACACTGAATTAAGAGCAGTGACAGACAAGTACTTGTTCTGCTTTTGCTGTGGAGTGAAGTGTGGAGATGTAAGTGTTTGATGCAGTGTGTTTCGGCATGCTGAAACTTAAGTTCAAAACAGGAGGGGAGAGGAAATAAAAAGAGCAGACGGATACTTCCTCTGAGCTCATGTACTCGCTGCTCTGCCAAACACTGATGTGTGCTCACTCTGTCTGTCTGATCCACCGAGTGTGTGTACATGGTGTATAACTGTGTATAAAAGGATTTCTTTATGTGTTCCCCTCATCACTAAGGGAGGCAGAGGAAAAATGACACACACACACACACACCCAACATCCTGTCAGGGCCCGGGGCCATTCTTCTGAATCATGGCTGCCCCCATACCCGCTTCAATCCCTCTGTAAATACCGTTCACTTTGACATGTTTACTGGGACCGGAGTGGAGGTCCCCTTTCCTCTAGAAGTATGTGTGTTCTCTATGGTCAAACACGGGCAGCAAGCATCAATTAATCGGCATGTATCACTGAGTGGTAAGATGGGACGGCCATTAATCACGAGTCATTGTTTTATGCTGACAGCATGTTTGGCAGCTAGGACAGAACAGCGGCAATGAAACGGCTCTGAGTTGTGTACCACCATGCCTTCCCAATGTTTGTGTGTGTGTGTGTGTGAGTGTGTGTGTGTGTGTAAAAGAGAGAGAGAGAGAGAGAGAGAGAGAGAGAGAGAGAGAGAGAGAGAGAAAGAGAGAGAGAGAGAGAGAGTCCCATATAAATGGACAGATCTGAAATTTTTGGTTTGAGATCTGAATGGGAAGTAGACCTAGTTATTAATAAACACATCACAAAAAAAACAAAAAAAAACAGCATATAGCTGCTTGAACTTGCCCAGGGATGCAGTCATTTAATGCTGATCTGGTGATGTGCATGTGTGGAAGCATAAAAAAAAAAAAAACATTCTCAGGTGCTGGTTGTTTGCTTCAGTGAACAGTTAGCGCTGTTGCATAAAGTCCTTGGTGCAAAAGCGAAGAGGAAATAGATAAAGCAGTGAGTGCACCGAAATGAAAGAGAGCTGCTGAAATACACAACACTGATATGTCACGGACATATAAAACCTTTTCCAAGGTAAAGGTAAACAGTCAATAGAACAGCAATGAATAAATTCTCATTTAAGGGAAGAACTTTCTTTTAGTGCAAATGAGTTGTTTATCACTGTTTTACGCTTAATTTGCAAGAAAATACTCATCAACCTGTACGTTGGTTTGACCTGAATTCGATCATACACGTAATAAAAATAGAAATGCACTGAGAAATTCTCTAAAATAATGTTTTGAAATGTTTTTACAGGCTCTAAGAATACTTGACATTATGTTAAAACAACGGTCTTGCACATGAGAATTTATTTAAAAAATTGTCTTGGGGAAACTTCCAGAAAAATCACTGACTCTACCTTTAAACTGTAATCTATATGTTGTCTCTTGCTTTTTGTAAATATGAAAAAAGCACTTAATTTAATGGACTTTGCCTTTATATCAAAAATCCATCTTACACTAATTACTGTATTTAGGCAATATCAAAGGGGCTGTGGAGTGAAGTGCAACATTGGGAGTTGTACATTTGGGGAAACCAGTCAATGATCTAAACTCTACGAAGCTGCTAAACAGACCAAAAGCTGTTTGAACCCTGCCATGATTTCTTGATCATTTTTTTCCCCCAGGCGTTCTCAGATTAAAAATGTATTTTTCATCTTTATCAAGCAATTCTGTAATTATATATGCTTGTGCCAACAGTCAATGGTATGTGAAGGCAAGTTTTCTCACATCAAATCTAATCTTGATCATTTTGTCTGCACAATAAAGTTTCCAAAAGAAAACCATTCGCAGATAGCTATTATACTGGCAGCAATCCAAATCAAGCTTCACAATTTCAGTGCAGAGCTTACAAGTGTTGCCAAATAGCATAATGAAAAGAAAAATATATACACAGTTATCCAAAACGCATTATCAAGACCTCCTCGGCCAATTTAAAGACAGATTGCATTCAAGGATGAGATGAGATGTGTTGATTTTCCTGTTTTTGTAAAGCTTTTACCTGGCAACACTGATTTTAGCCTATCCCAGTTTCTCTTAAAGAACAACCCTGAATCACATGGCTGAATTCCCTTATCAACATGGCATTTAGCTCTGAAGAGGCCTGGTAACGAGCCAGTCATTTGATTCAGAGTGGGTTAAAGAAAGGAATCCTGTTGTAGACTAGTAGTTATTGCGGACTAAAGTTGGGAACCCCTGTTCTACAGCAGTGGTTTTCAATCCAGTCCTCAGGACCCACTATCCTACATCTTTGTGTAGGATGTAGGATGTGTCTCTGCTTCAGCACACATGAATCAACTCATTGCATTAAATCCTTGGCAACCATTAAGAGCTGCAGAGTCCTCTTCATCACCAATTTATTTAAGACAGGTGCGTGGGGGCAGGGAAACACCTAAAACATGCAGGACAGTGGGTTCCAAGGACTGGAATTCAAAACCACTGTCCTACATAATGAAGGCCTTTGCTTTACCTCTAAGGTCTCTGAAAGGCTGAAAACTGTTTAAAATCCAGCATATTCCATCACAGAAGGAAACTGAAACCTCTGTTTGTCTGTGACAAAGGGCGACAATGTGTTTGTCGAGTCACAGATACAGCTTCGTTCTCCAAGAGATTGTGCATACGTTTGCCAACGGAAAGTACACACACCGGCCTCTTTGCTAATTCCTCTTGGCTGGTTAAAGGTTGGGCAGTCTTTTAGCTGCTACACAGTGTACACAAATGCGTGAACAAGCATGTCTGCATTTATGCAGCAAGTTGGGTGTGTGTGAGTACATGTGTGTGTAGTTTTGGCAGGAACAAAGCAGTTCCAGGACCTTCAGGGTCAGTCTCCCATTGAGAAGCTGTCAAGGTCCCATGCAGGGGGTTAAGTGGTGTGTCGAGCCCTTGGACTCTGTTTCTTAAAGTGGGCAGTGTTGATGTTTATATATATATATATATATATATATATATATATATATATATATATATATATATATATATGGCTGCAAAGGTCACAGTGTAATGCAGACATGAGCTTGCACACATTCTAGCACAAACAGGAAATAAACACATACATTTACAAAAGTGAAACACTCTTTACTTTGAATTCTACCAAAGATGAGGTGTTTTGGAGAATATGTGCATTCATTACTTGAAACACATGATTTACAAGAATTATTTAAAGCCATCGCCAGTGTGATTTTTCTAAACATTTTGGAGAAACTAAAGAGATAAATAGGTGCTGGTACAGGGTCTATAGCTATTTTCTATGAATGGGGAACTTTTCCAGAACAAGGCCCTTCTTTTTTCTGCAGCTTCCAGGATCAAACAATGCAAAGTGGGAGCAGTCAGTGCTGTCCGTGACTTTGATCCCAACTCAGCCCAGTATAAAAAGCCCATTTTGACAGAGCAAGAACTCTGTCAGTTTAACAAGCTGAAAGATGTTCAGTGTGCCTTTGTTCTGAGCCTCAGGCGATAAGCGCTACAAGCACACTGCAAAACTAGAGGGTGAGCTTACTGTACGGGCACAATGTGTATTTGTATGCATGTCTTCGCATAGCAGCGGTGACCATTTGCTGTAGGTGTATCACGGTATTTGGTACTGAACTTGCAATTTGGAAAACCTGAATAAATACATTAATATATAAAACACTTAAGAAGGGAGTACCGTTCAATTTTATTTTCATGCCAGATAAAGATGTTAGCAAAAGCTTTAAGACATATGGTTGTTGTCAAACATGGTGACCTATCTGCCTACTAACCATTAGTTTTTTGCTTCTATTCTTGTTGTACCTCCCTTATTATTCTCATTACTATCCCTTACTCCCTTACTATCATTGCTTCTCCTTGTTTACTGACTGCACGCATGCCCAATATCATAGTTCAAGTTAGGTGGTCTTGTTTTGGTAAATATATACAAAAATGCTTTTTTTTCTGAGAAATAGAGCAAAAAAATAAATTAGAATAAGCAAACAGGTCCCATTTATTTAATTAGTAAACTTTTGTATGCAACCAGATCGAGCTACTGGCATAGAACATTACTAGGCCCCTTTAAAATCTCAATTTAAACCAAAATAAAAATCAATTTGGGTATTTTTGCAACTGTAAAATCATGGTATTTTTACCTATGATTCCTATACTATGAAAATCATCTCACATTGGCGTCACTTAAATGGCATATTCTCTTGTTTGTCCCATTTTGAAGAATGACTACAAGAAATTAGCTCATGTGCCACATGATGTTTACACCCCTGGACGCAGAATATCATGGATTTCACAAGGAAAGTTCTTTAAAATGCTAATGACAAAAGGTATAAATTACTAGATTACTTCAGTTATAATCATTTTATAAAGCAATTGGGGCCGAGAACGATTTATTATTAAAGGAAGGCTTTTAATAAAGGGTTCCAATCAGTAAATATATCAAATATGCACAATTCTTCTGTGTGTGATTACGCACCTGAGTGCAAACATACATCTCAAACCATCTCTCTCATAATGAAATTCAGATTGATTTTTGTCAAACCAAATTAGATCTTCATTCAAACTAATTGGCCTATTTTAGTACCCCCCTGTGGAGCGAGACAGAAGGCTTTGGCTCTGAAACAAGGTCTCTGGGTCACATCTTGTTGGGCACAAGGCTGCGCTCCCTTTAACATTTCCAACTGTGAGTTCATGAACTTTTGAACTTGTCACACAGAGCAGGAAATTGAAGCAATAAGAATGAAATTTAAGCCCCTAGATGGGATTTGTTAAGACTAGGAAATGATTTGTGCTGTTTATCTGTGGACCATAGCTGGTGTTGGCAAACAGAGAAATACTCGCACCTAGAAAAAAAAAACACACACACACGCATAAATACACAAAGGGGGTTATATGGAAGCATGTGGTGACACGCCGTGGACAGGTTCGCCGACATGTGTGGTCTAAAGTTAGCGCAGTTGCAGAATGCCTCCAGTCCTTGCGTCCCTCCAGCTCTGAAAATGCGCTCCTTTTCCAGCTGTCTCCTTCATCTCATCCTCTGACCTGAGCTGGCTGTCAGGGCCCTCAGCCTCAGCACGGCATGCCGGGCATTCAACACATGCCTCAGCTGGGTACAGCAACAGCTCGTAAAATAAAACTACTATCCTGATAAATGAGAGACCAATTACTACTTAATGATAACGAAGACCACATGTCGTACCCCACACGGGGCATGACTGCTCACCTAAACTTACAGGCTGGGCGAGGACAGAATCAACCAGAGATGCAGCCAAGAGGTACATGGCAATTTTGAAGGAGCCACAAAAATCCACAGCTCAGATGGGAGAATATGTTTACAGGATAGCTATTAGACGTGTGCTCCACAAATCTGGCCTTAATGAAAGAGTGGCTAGGTTGTTGATAGGAAGACATAAGAAATCCTATTTACAGGTTGTCACAAGCCAACTGTGGGACACAGCAAACAGGTGGCTTGAGCCCCTCTGGTCAGAGGGCAACTTTCAAAATGCGTAATGAGGCGAAAAATCCTGAGCACAGTGTGCACTGAGTGAAACATGGAGGTGGACGCATCATGTTATGGGTAAACTTTCTTTCATATGGAGCTAAATTGGGGTCATAATGTTTGTCAAAAAAGTTTTGAAACTGAACGTGAAAAAATCTCAAATGAAAATTTGAAACAAAGAAAAAAAATTCAAAACTATTTTTCAAATTACATTTTTTTTTACACTTTCCAGATTTTTTTTTTCAGCTTCACACTTTTGACCCTGTTTTAGCATGGGGGGGCTCAGAAAACGACGGTGTGGAATCATGACAGTTTAACACGGGGCTGGAATAAACTTTCCCAGCTGTCGCATTCAATAACTGTGGGAACTGGGAATGTCATTATAACGATAAGGATATTCTGTTTATGTGATTTTAAAAAAACAACATGCTTTACTGATGTAATCTGCTTATGTCAACGCACAACTCAAATCTCAGTGGAAAAATTCTAAAACTGATTAATCTGCACAGCTTTTTCGGTCAATCTTGGACATTTCCCATGTTACTTAAATAAAACAGAGGAACTTTCAAACTGCAGTGGGAGCATCCAACCACAGTTCTACTCAGCATGGCCTCCTCTTCTTCTTGTCCTCCTGCTGGCACCAGTTCCCACAGTTCCTGAAGCAACAGCTGATAATGTCTAGTCTCCATCCGAATACCCTTAATAATAGCTTTTAGCTCCTGCTCCTAGATCCTGTTCCTTGATCTTTCATTAGGTCAACAGTAAGAATTCGGACAGCCTTTAACTCCGACGTCATTATGTGACAGTAACTCACATGGATGATTGCGAGTCAAATCTGGGGCTACATCCTTCTGAAATTGAACTACAAAGTGTGCGATCTCAACTCTCCGGACATTTTCATTGATCTCCGTGAGGGGGCTGTACTTTTACGTCATGTTACACTAAAAATGGTGGGTTCTTAGTTCCAGTAAGGGATGTTGCGTGGTTCCTAGGCAAAACTAGCTGTGGGAGGGAGCATACAGGCGACTTTTCCTACCTCCTTCCTTACTGACTGCACTATTTGGACAGCACTGATCATGGCGACCGTTGATACACTTCCGCTTTGGCTGAGAGTGCTTGCTCTATATTGTTTAGAAAAAAAAATTCAATCTGAGAAATAGTTTTGAAATTTTTTCCCAGTTTTAAATCTTTTTTTTTAATTCAAATTATTTTTTCAGTTTCAAATCTTTTTTTTTCAGTTTCAAATTCTTTTTTTTCGGTTTAATTTTTTTTTATTTTTCTAACAAACATTGTGACCCCGATTTAGCTCCATACTTTCAGCAATGACATGGCAGTTGTTTGAGTTGATGTGACGACGGATGGAGCTAACTGTAATTCAATGCAGGGAAAAAAAATAGAAGTTTGAAGTTGGAAAAGTTAGCTGGAGGATTATTTTTCAGCAGGACAACATGTAATAGCGAGTAAATGTAAAGCGAGCGCTAAAAAGGAAAGGTTTTGATCTAAATATATTCATGTGTTAGAATGGTCAAGACAGTGTCCAGATCTAAATCTAAATAAGAATCTGTGAAAACCCATCATAGTTTGTGTTTACCCCAAAAGGCTTTTAGCTATAAAATGGAACAAAAGTAGTGTGTTAGGTCCGTTTCATTTCATCTTTTTATATGTAAGAAATATTGAAAACCATTTTCCTTCACTAAATAGTCATGCACTACTTTATGTAAGTATATTGCATAAAGCCACAATAAAATTCACTGACATTTGTGGATGCTACATAAGAAAATGTAAAAAAAAAAAAAAAAAAAAAAGGTTCAAGGGGTGTGAATACTTTTTGTGAGATTCAGGATTCTTTACCTAAAGAGGACATAGTATACATTAAAAGTTGAGATTTCTCTTATTAAAATATTCTTTGAGTTCATCTCAGTATTGAGGTTAGGATAATCCCTCTGTCCACAACTCTACCCACACCGCCTGTCGTCCATTTTGTGTCTGACTCATTCCACCTGCTGCTTTCTCTCCACACTTTGCCAGTGGCGTGTCAAAAGCTTAAACCGCCTGGTATTGATATCCCTATCATGGCGCAGCGGGGGTCCCTTCATCACGGACGCACAGATGCCTGGGTGAAATGTCCCGGTTGAGGCATTAGTTAAGTGTGTGCACACTGTTTGTGCAAAGAGGTGGTCCATTTCAGGTCAGCAGTGTGGACTCTGAAGGGTCGAGTGACTCTTCCCACAGGTGCGGTGGATCAATGCAAACACAAATCACCATCTCACAGTTTAATCCTTCTTCATCTACTCACCTGGATCCCTTTTAGTTTCCTACATTACACAGCTGTTACTGGACCTTTGTCATATTCTCCTTCTTTTTTTTTGCTTTTTTTGCTGACATTTCAGCCTGTGTATCCAGAGAGATAAGAATATGGTTCCCATAAACACTACAAGAAAATAATGTATTTGGAAAGCGAACACGAGCTACATCTAGATAGCGATGAAAAGAAAAAGATTAGGGGATCCAAGAAAAAGTTTTTATTTCTTTCAGGAAAAGCAGAATCCAATAAGGTTGGAAGTGCAAATATTATGCTTTCGAAGGAGGCAGAATTTCATAAAAGCAATAGACAGAGAAAATAGCATGTTGAGAATCGTATCTAATTGACCATCTCTGCGGTTCATTGTCAGCATGTATGAGCCACATAGAGAGGAGCCGGTTTAATATCAGTTTCTTGCTTCATGCTTTCTGACTGAAACAGGCTGGTGAATATAAAAGTGAGAGCGAACGACGCGGAGCAAAGACGTGTCCGTTAAAACTACACAGAGCAAACTCGCACGTCTCTTTTAAGCAAATGTGACAGATGAAAGTGGATCAAAGTAACACCAGAAACAATCAGTGTTTTACAAAACGTTCAGGCAAAGGCTAAGGCTGCAGCTTAACATGATGGCTGATGTGACAGTCAGATTTTTTAGACATCGTTAGACATGAATGTTAACACACCTTCGAGGTCAAAACAACTGTACGCATTTCTTTACGCTTAACATGCCCGTGTTTATCAGACAGGTGATCGTGATGAATAAACGGAGAACACAGAATGTGGCACACAGCATATGTGCACTGTAAAAATAATAATTTAAAAAAAATCATGCTGTGCACTGCAGCTACCTATCCATCCATTCATTGTCTTATTCATGCAGGGTCAGAGGGGGGCTGGTGTCTGTTTGCAGTGGTCACTGGGCGAGAGGCAGAGTACACCTTGGACAGGTCACCGGTCCATCACAGTCCAGCTAATAAACGAGGCTTGATATTTTATTGCAAAAAGAGGCTGTATGGATGTACACTTTATGTTTTAAATTTAAATATGGGATATCATACTGTGAGAACCTCACTGTGATCCATGTGATGTCTGAACCTAGGCTGGTATAACTAACAGAATTTATCATTGTTTCAAACAACTACAAAAACAGCCTAATTAGCAAAACAGTAATATATATATATATATATATATATATATATATATATATATATATATATATATATATATAAAAACTTTGCACATTCTGTTCTGAGAGTCTGCTCTTATTTTGAAATGCCTTCTGGCTGATCCACACTTTTCCTCTTTTAGGCTGAACCAAAGTTGACAACTAAACAACTTTTCAGACATCTCAATGGACTTTTTAAGTAAAGAACAACAATTTTGTTACTGAAAATCCTTTCGGATACCTATCGCTCATTTTTTTTTTCTTACTCTTCTCAACAAGCAGAGGGTGCTGCCGCTGGCCCCTCCCACATCAAAAAGCCCTAACAGGAGGATCCTGCAGTAGTCTCTTCCAAGTGCCAACTCCCTCCCCCTTTCAGACAGCACATAAATCCCAAAGGTGCAAAAGCCACCACAAGCTGATCCCCTTACAGCCAGAGTGTGAAATGAAGCACATTTTTGATCAATTCCGATCGTGTTTGTCTATTCAGAATATTTATTAGACGCAAACATTAAGTGGAAATATTGTTTAAATATAGTATCTTGTCCATTCCTAAGTGGACTGTGGGTTTAAAGTCAAGCATAGAAAAGTGCATGTTTCAAGTCAATTAAGTGTTTTAAACTGCAATTCCTATTTATCTTAATAGGATAAGAATAAGAATGAGGTTTATTTGCCAAGTTTCTGGACAAAAACAAGGAATTTGACTTTGGTTCCACTTTGCTCTACATGAAGACATTTTAAATACAAATATATAAAAAACTGAAAAAAATAATTGTGGTTATTTTTTTTTTTTTCACTTACAGAGCAGCCCCTCCCTTCAGCAGTCGAAAAAGCACATGTATGCATATCTTTAGGCACTAAGCAAACACTCTCTTGGCTGAAAAAAAGAGAAAAAAAATCAACTGGCAGCCAGTTACAGTGAGCATCCTGACAGAAAACAGTCTGAAATGCAAACACTTAAGGGACACGGTAGTATAGCAGACGGACACTTCTGAAGCTGGGCGTGCTGTTGCATAAAACATCAGGCGCTGAGCATTTTAAGTGCCTCTATTGTAATCAGGCCAAAGCCATAACAACTCCCATAAAGGCCTGGCGGGAGTTGCCCAAAGTCCATTTGGGTGTCCAGAACAAAAAGCATCACTTGATCAATAGACAGCCTCGTTAGGGCAATCTGCTGTGGCGGGCAGAATCTATAGACACGTGGGGGTGTTTGCAGGAAGAAGTGTCCCACCGACATGTGTGGATGTAGTAAGATCTTCTTTGTATTCATCTGCTCATACGGGTTTTAGGAGTAAAGGAACACAAATCAACATGCTTGGGTCGTCCTGCAATCAATAATCAAGTGTTTTGTGCTTAAAAGGAAAATAAAAATAAACTAGTTAGGCATGTGTGCAATTGTATGTGTAAGACTTGGACTGTGTGTGTGATCTCAAGCCACTAAAAGCTCTTTAGGGGCACCTTTGGGAGTCATTCTTCATGACTTATCAACTAAGCGGACAGACACAAGTATGCATTTACCTACACGCGCAGACACAAATACTTACATGCACTTTTCCGCACAAAGTGGATCCTTAATGAACCCTTGTCAGTTTGAAGCAAACAAAGGTTGGAAAGAAAGAGGAGCAGATGAATGGAGAGTGTAAAAAAAAAAGGAACACTTAAAAGTGGAGGTGATGGGGGGAATAAAAGGAACGGGGTGGAGGAAGGAGGGAGGAAGGGGGAGGGGAGGGGGCCCTCCCTGGGCTGTTTGGCCTTGAGATCGATCGCTTATCACTGTCACCTGATCTGTCCATCTCTCGAACCCACCCAACCACCCGTGCCCTGTCTCCTTCTCTTCCCCCCCCCCCTCTCCGCTCTCCGTTGTTTACTCCACTGCAGAAAAGGTAGGGAGAAAATGAAGGGCGGACACAGATATAGGCAGACAGAATGATGGAGTGTGCAGCTCTCACGAATAGAATTAAGAGAGGAGAACGCAGGAGAGGAAGTCAGTGCGGAGATAGAGTTGGAAACAAAGGCGAATAGAGACCAACAGGAACGGAAGTCAAATGACAGTAAGTAGTAAGTGACAAAGAAGCAGAGAGCGACAGAGAGAGAAAGAGAGAGAGAGAGAAGAGAAGCTGAGCAGCAGCTTACTGACAAATCTACAGTAAATCTCTTTTTAGGAGCCCAGAAGCACACTTGAGATATATGAGCTAAAAAAATAAAAAAAACAATCTGCTCTCTGGGTGCATCTACATAACAAGGCCTCTCAAGCCTTTTAGGCCTTAAAACAGAAGTGTTCATTAAAATCTATTTTATTTGCCTATGCATTTATTGACAGAGCAACTATCTTGTAAGAAAAGTACTCAGATTAAAACGTCAGCAAGAAAACAAAAAAGAGGGGATAATCAGAATCTGACTGGTTTTAGCTTGATCTGTCCCGTCCTGTAAGCGGCTGGACATAAACTCGGGGATACTTTCTGTTGACAGATCTGTGAGTGTGCCATACCTACACACTACTGGGTCGCCATCGCTGAGGAAGGTAGACTTTTAGTTAGCTAGTTTCAATATCAGGGAGGTGTCGCAAATGTTTTCAGAGTAAGCAGAGTCAGAAGAAGCTATTTAAAAAGAAACTTTAAACGACATGTCAAGACATGTTTGCACTTCATCCAGGCTGCAAAGACCGTGAGACTTTCAGCATACAGCAGGGAGGCTGAACACAATACAACAAAGGGGCTCTGTTTTATCTCTCGACGTCTTTTATTTCCAAAAAAGATGCGGGTTTGGAGATGTTGGTGGCCGTACGGAAATCTCAGCATTAAGCTAAGGATTCTTTTAGGAATACATGCAGAGACCGCTGTTTTCGCAATGCTAGCCGCCCTAACCGCTAAGAAAATCCGACAGCTGGAAGGCCAGAAAAATGCTGTTCTTGTGTTGTCCTATAGCTTTCTTAAAGGGAAATCCACATCTGTATGGCCAAATAAAAACAAATACAAATCAAAATTGTAAACCAGACGTAAACTTTAGATCAGTGCATCTCTACACGAAAACAAGGTGGATAGGGTAAGCCGAAATATTTAACAACTGTACCAAATACAACAATCACCATTTAAGAACGGTTACATTTTTGAGGATTTGGCAACACGGCAGGAGAAAGTTGGAAGAAAAATAAACAGAGGAAACTACGTATGCAAATGTTTTGCAAAGTACACTTAGGGACAGACTGATCTTTATAAACATCAGGAGAGGCATCATACGCGCACAAAGGGGCAGAGAATTGTGGTGCTGGAAAGTTTCTGGTTTGTGTTTGCAGACTGTTCCCTTATTTTTCAGCAGACTTTAGTTGGATATACACAAACATAATGGAATGAGCACAACAAAATCTGGGAAACATTATCCTAAAAGAAAATCAGAAAACCTTAACCATCTGATGCTGATTTGGCTTTTTTTTAGCTTTAACATGAAGAATTGGCATGGTGCATTGCTTGAATGTCTACTGGCATACCTGTAGGTGAAAAGTATAGATCAATGGTGATGCTAAATACATCCTGTTGTCAAGGTTTTTCCATATTTGTCCTTTGTTGGTGGATCTCTAAGGCATCAATGAGGAACGAATAGTGCAAACAGCAACATACAGAGATACCGGTAACCCTGGTAATGATTTGAAAATGTAGGGTTGCGCTAATCAGAGAGGAAGTCTCTTTTGTGGGTCACCTCTGGTTTTTGTCAAAGTTTTACCAGCTGACAACAATGGTAGCATATTCAACGTTTTTTTTTTCTTTAAGCGCTATAATAAAAAAATAGAACACTGCCAATATTTCCAAATAGAGCAGACAGATCTTAATAGCTCAAAAAGGATTCAACAGTTTTCCTCTCCTGCTCTGTGTTTAGTCTTCCTGTTATCTGCAGAAACTCTTGTTCTTTTTTTTTCCAGCATGAATAAGCCACAGACATGTCTTGACATGGCGGAAATATATCTTCGTGCCTCTTTGTAGCCCTCTGGCTTTAATTCATAAGCCTGGACACTAAAATTAGGCAACTTTTAGTCTTCCTCGCTAACAATTTAGACACCAAAAAGTGTGCAACCTTGCAGTGCTTAGTATGGTGCTTATGTTATCTGAAAAAGATTAGGCTTGCTCAGCCATTCAAGCTGACAATCACACAATTCTGGTTGATTTCTAGGTACATCTCTAGTAATGAACTTATTCAACTCTACTTTAAAAAAGCGCAGTAGCACAGCATCGCACAAGTCAGATGTGTGTTGCTCTCCATAAATCACAAAATGGCTACGAGCACATAGCTTATCACCTAAACTTGCGATTATCTCAAGTTGGAGCAATAATTAAAGAGTTTAAATAACAGGCACTGTGACAAACAGAGCTGAATTAGGACCACATATAATCTTGTCATCATAGGCAGCTGAAAGAAAAATCCTCTTTACCAGCTGAGCCAATAATACTGGAGGGGGCTGTATATATGGCTTTTTGACGCACATGAGGCGTTAAAATGCTTTTAATAATTTTGAGTTTGCAGGCAGATCAATTCACCGGGGTTCACACTGAATTTTGTAAATTTGTAAAGTGTGGCATCATTTCCATCAAACTTTCCTTGGCAGACCTGTTAACAGGTCACTTGTAAAGTTGTAATCCCCTTAACTTAACTTGAAACATCCTACAAAAAAAGCATTGAGAGCTCTTTTATTGTTGTCGCTCTGACAGTTATGAGTCCAGTAATAGTATACATGAATGTGTGAATGACACAAAATGTAAAGCTGTGGTGAAACCTATTTTACAAGACGCCATACCATGTGTACTTGCATTAAGTGAATTGATGACACTGGGTTTTATGAGCACAAATCTTGAATTAAGAACATTAGAGTGTCACAGGTTACAACTCATTTTTTTTTTATCAATTTCTTTCTTCTTTTTGAATTTCTTCCTTCACTCTCTTTCTGTTTTAGCGTGATAACAATCCCTGTCTCCTGTTACTTTCAAGGCAAGTCAAGGTTTTGAGATGAGCAAAATAAAACAGATGACAATATAAATACATGGCAATTGGTGTTGTACCTATAAGTTATTCCTGTTATTATAATTGTATTGTTTTTATCATAACTTTAAACTTTGACAAAAGCCTACTCAAAGAGTTTCCAGATAGATTTTGTTTGAAAATACGCTGTGGGTGGCACAGATCGCTCTCAGGTCAGAGCCACCTGTAGGCTACAACTGTTATGAAAACCTTTTTTTCTGTATTTTATCTCGTTCATGAAGAGTGGGACGGATGCAGCATTGTTGCAATAGTTTAAAGGAAATCTAAGTAAAGATAAAAAAGCTGATTCAAATTTCATGAATTTTACCTTTGTCCTCTATGGCTGTACACTATTTGACTGAAGATTTCACTTTTAGAAAAATCAAAAAAAATTCCTAAATTAGACCTTTTTTGAACATGGTGGAATTGGATCGAACAACTCAGATTTAAGCCAATTATAGCAATTATGTTAATTATTTATTCTTTGCTTTGCTGTTTGAAAAAAAATACCGTGAGAGTCAACAGAGACTTTGTGTATTTGTCTGACTGCGAGGCTTTGTCAGATTTTGTGGGGTCAAAAAATGGGGGAGAAAAATCACGTGTTCTGACCCTCAACTTTTTAACTTGCTCCATGGGGTTCCTTTTTTAGACCCATATGTCTTTGTTTAAGTTTGAAAATACCCAAAATATTCAGTATTTATTCTGTACTATGGAACATTTATGAGACAAGAAGGCAAGAGGTGGGAAGTTCCCTGCTGTAAGTCCCAAAATGTCACTTTGAAACAATGGAGAAAAGATGATGGTGTGAGAGAAATAATAAAAGACATTAAGGATGGTGTGAAAATTTCCACTTTAGCAACAGTGGGAGCACCACTTAGGGCGGCAATTAACCTGAGTACTTAACCCCCATCAGGGGATCCCAACAGTGAGATGGAGGCACAGAGAGAGAGTCAGACAGTTAAGAACTGTGGTTGTGAAATTAGGCAATGACCAAGAACAAAAAAAACATTCCACTTTTTTTTCTGGGGGCCAAGAATGAATGCACAAAAAGGACAAATTTCATCATCCATCTCCTCAAATGTCAGTGACTATTATCAACGTTGCTTTCCTGGGCTGTTGTAAGTCAAATTTAAACAAGTCAGAACACCAACAACAGTAGTAAGTGGATTGCAAGACCAGTGCTACATACATAACTATGATCACAGTGAATCAGCAAGGAAACATGAATTATTTTTCTTTTTCACATTTTCTTTTCTTTGCACGAAGGAAAACGGAATTTGACTTTAAAACTCATGTAAACGAGCGCTTTAGTCTTTCATTTTCTGTGGAGACCCTGACTTTTCTTTCATGTACAGAACCACTCTCAAACTAAGAGTTTGTGCGTTTTCTTTCTTTTAACGATTCTCTCTTCTAGCCTTGGAGAGTACATTTCTGAGGTTGCATAAGAAACAGCTGAAATACTTCTCTAATAATGAAAACATATGCGTGTGCCATTATTTTCTTTCATACAATCAGTTCTTCCCCTATGATTGAAGCTTTAATAACACAACTAATTACTACAAGTAAAGCGTAAAGGTCTCCCAAGGAAGAGTCCAGAAAGGCTGGAGAATAAAATGAACAATTAGCAGACTGTGATGTTTGACATCGGGAGATTTGATTTGAAAGAATTGGGTGCATGGCAGATTTAACCTTGTAACTCTGCTTGTTTTAAGTGCAAAACAGGCTGAATGTGTGTTTCGAATTTGCACTCTCTTTTTTCTCACCGCAGTTCATTTCAAACTTATACATCATAGTAATACTGCTCTCATAATGCAGAGACAAATGCGCATACATGCAGCAGTGAATATAAATTTAGTCCACCCCGAACAAAAGGATTTCTCTTCACCTGCATAAGTGCCTGTAAGACACTTAATGAGACAGATATGCTGCTGTTTAATTGCCTCCCCATGCAACTGACCTCATCTGGGACAACCCAGTCATTAACAAACAGACCTGACATTTTCATCAGCGGTCTTGTATTGTCAGCAGCAAAATGGGCCGCACAGTAAATCGGCCGGCATCAAGATGGAAAAATGTATATTGGGTAAAGTGAGATGTCTTCCAAGAAAGACATTGGAAAAATGCCTGTTTTACTTTTTTTTTTAACACCAAGTGGAAGCTAATTGAGAACATTTACACCAAGCTTTATGTAGTTAATGTAAAAAATGGTGAAAGCAAACATATCAGTTGGTAAATCGGAATTAGATGATTTTATCATGAAGTAAAAGTCTTTGTTTCTGATCAGTGAATGCACCAGGCCAAGAGCTATCAGGAGCTGATGCTCTGGTAAGAACAACAAAGGCTGGCTATTTTCTGTATCACTGAGGTGATATTACCATCAGGCGATGAGTGGAGATGAAAGAAGCTTTGAGAAAGGAAACTGTATTTTCCGCAAAGGCAAGTCAATGCTAATAATGTTAACCGCTAATATAAAATGTCAACTATTATGACTTTGTTTTAGAAATGTTTGTGAAACCTTTGCTAGCCGCAGTGTGTGTAACGTCTATTGTTCAATTGCTGTGTGTGACATCTACTGTTCTCTCTCACGCACAAAGTTTGACACCTCAAATAAATAATCAACGCTTAAGGACAACAGAAGGGCTGATTAAGGTTCCTTAATATTGACAGAGAAACACAAATAAGGGGATATGTCATAATTCCTTTCAGTTATTTCTTTTTTTTATATATAGACCCATTTCCCCCTTAACCTGGAGCACTTTGCTGTATTTGTAGATTTTTCAGAAATAATTGTGTAATCTCAGGCTGGTTTTGAGAAATTATTGTGTAATATTAAAAACATTTCTATAGTTACATTTTCAGTCTAACCAGAGAGTAAATGATGTCATGTTTCTATTTGTTCCATTTGGAATAAGCTTTAGAAAAAGCTTTAGAAAATCTGTAATAGTTTTGCAACTGGCTATTGTTACTGTTGTGTTAGTGGATTGTACTTTTTGCAAAATCTTGCACTTGCCCTTAAAGATGAATTCTCACCTCCCCATCTGCTCTACGATCATAAATATCTGTTGTAAATCTCTTTGTCTCTACCTGCCCTATAGGGTCCACCCGTACTCTCTGCAGATATCTGTGTGCAGGTTATTGATAAAGTCAAAAGTAGATAAACCAACAATGATACAAATTCAGATCTGCTGCTGCCCTGTTTGAATAATGTATCTTTCATAAACAATAAGGGTATAAAAATCCCATTAATGTTGCACTGCAATCATTTTTTTTTTCTTGTCAGTTCCTTTATTCTTCTTCTCTTCTACGTAAAACGTTGACAAAGCGGAGCATTTTTGCTCCAATAAGACTGTGGCGAACAGATGTGGTTGAACTGAATCAAAAAACTGTGTGAATACGGGTGCGTATGCTTCGACTATGTCTAAGTGGGTGAATTCACCAGAAAAAAAGAAGTATGAAGAGACCCTAACCAAACGGCAGCCTCGGAAAAGGCCCGAAGGAGAGCTGGGGCACTTTCTAGCCTGAAATGATTTTTACCATGCAATGAGTTAAAGGGTAAATTGAGAGAGCTCATCTCTGTGATGTATTACCAAATACCATCTGGCAGGGAGGACCACGGTTAAATGTTGACAGTAATGACAATTTAGATCACCGGCCTTATTAAATAAAGAGCTCATTTGAGCAGACATATGGCTGATCGGCTTATTGCCTGGCACTCCATCGTGAACACAAACACATGCAGTCATGTGTACATGTACACAAAACAGCAAGGGGAAAAGGAAGCAAGTGACTGTGTTCACACAAAACACCGAGATCGCTGCTACCGTCCATCTACAAAAGGTTTTATTTCTCTTTGTCGGATGATCCCTTCTGTTTCCTAAAAAAAACCACAGGTATAACTCTACACTATGGACAATCTTGTCCAAATTTCAATCCTGCTCAAAACAATCCAACATTCAAGGATTCTGTCATGTTTTCAATATTGAAGGCTCATTTAAAAATAAAAATAAAACAGCCCCACGACATATGTTGTATAAACTATTTTGATGTTTATTTTATGTTTATTTTCAAAAAAAAATAGAAGCAATATGTAATCAAAGTAACATAGGTTTAAAATCCTTATATTTCAATATGTGACTATTTTGACCAGGACTGAAGTTGATTGAAAGATTTAACCTTGAAAAAGCAAAAAGAAATGTATCGGTACTATTTCTATTGGAGGTTTTTACATATTTGAGGACATTTTTTTCCCCTTCATGACTCAAGAGTTCACTACATTATAAATCGGATGCTCATGCTACACACACACAAAAAAAAAAAACGAATAGCGCATAAAAGTTTATAATTTAGCTAATTGTACACATACTGTATTTAAGTGATTAAGAAAGATTCTCCAGCTGACCAAATTGTGTTATAATGAGAAAAAAATGCATGTATTTGTTTCTACTTTTAACAAATAACAGAGGCATAATGATGATTAAACTGGAATTTAAAGGGTTAACATTCTCAGAAATGTTGAATGTTTAGCATATTAAAGCAGAAGTTGCTGCAGAAAAAGTAGACAAAATATTATTCTGTAATGTTTTACAGCACATTTTTGTTGTTAAAGACGTCAAAGGGTATTGCTGTCACATCATGTATCAAGCTGAATATTGTCATCAAGTATTAGCTGGTTGCTTTATGAAGTTAGACTAGAATGGGAATCGTCTTCTTAGAAAGCCGAGTGGTTTTGTTACTCAGACATGCACACACCAGGATGTCTTACACTGTGAAAAATGCATGACAATGTGAAAGCAAGAAAAGGATTTGTGATTTCTGATGTTGGTGGGGGGGGGGAGCCCCTCAGACAGCTGTCCATCTTTACTGGATTCCACATAAACACTCCAAGTGTTTGCGAGAGCCAGAGCCTGCCTGTCTGCCTTCCACATGCCTGTTTTGTGGGGTGTGTGCAGGTGTTGATCTCTGTAACATTCCCATGACGCAGCTCCCATTTTCCACACATGCAACTGCCACTGAGAAGCAGACTGAACACACACACACACACACACACACACTTCCTCAACACAGAGGTGAACGAAGGAACATGTGGACGGCGGGAAAGGAGAACGGAGGAGGACGGAGACAAATGTCCTTTGTGATTTCCGAACGCAACCATCAGCATCATCCATCTAATCTTGTGCTTTTCTGCTGTTCTATCAATCCTTTGCTTCTCCTTAACCTTCATCAGCCTCTGGAAACGCAGTGTGCTAATCTATTAGCTTGTTTTGTTCCATGACAGGAACCTTGCAGTAAATACAACAGAGGACTCAAGAGCAGTTTTACACACTCGTTTCCTTTTGATCAGGCTGGAAATATTAAAACTTTCCTCTTACATGAACTCTCCTGATGTTTTAACTAAAGCTGTGACAACTGCTGTGAACTATTACGCTGAACTCATCTTGCTTTAAAACATATAAATGCGTAACCTGAGTTTATTTGCACATTTTGTACCACAGTAGATATACACCCCCAGCCACTTTATTAGGTCAACTTTGCTAGTACTGTGTTGGACACCATTTTTCCTTACGAGCTGCCTCAGTGTTTCATAGATTCAACATGGCGTCAGAAACATTCCTCTGAATTGTGGGACTGTACTGACATGATGCCACCAGGTAGTTTGTGCAGATTTGTTGGCTGCACGCCCTTGTATCAAATATACCGTTTCACAACATCCCAACGGTTCTCTTTTTGTGATGGGTTGACTATGGAAGCCATCTATGTACAGCAAACAGATTGTAATTTGCAAAAAAAAACAAACAAAAAAACAAAACATTTTGAGCCATCAGAATGAAACACTGCGATCAAGAACAGATGGACGGGTTCAGCGACAACAGTCAGGTGAGCTGTAGGGTTTAATTGATGCTCAGTTGTTGGCACAGTTTCAGACCATTACTAAGAAAAATGATCCCACACCATTACACCATCACAAACCTGAACCAGGGGCACAAGGGAGGATGCATCTCTGCCTACATGTAGTTTACATAAAATCCTGACTCGACTATCTAAATACTCAACCCCAGATTAATCTGGGCAGCCGATCTTTTCCTAACATGTTATTCTGCATTAATGGTGAGCCTGTGTGCATTTTCCTGTTCTCAGAAGTGGGTTTCTCCTCCTGTAGCCTGTCTGCTCTGAGCTTTTGAAGTGTTGTGTGTTCAGAAATGGTATTTCACAGACAATAGTTGTAAGGAGAGGTCATCTGCGTTACAGCTACCCTGCTATCTTCTCAAGCAAGTCTACCTTTACTCCTCTGACATCAAGAGGATATTTCTTCATCCATACAGCCTCCGTAAACCTGAGAGTTGGTTGTACATAAAAATCCCAGAGGATCAGCCTGTCTGGGGCTAACAATGATTAAATGATGAAAAATGTGGGCTATTTTTTTTCTTTTTTTTTACTGTTCATGTGTGACAGTAAAATATGTTACGATATTAAAGTGGGATAGTTACCACTGAGGTATTTATGCAGCGGGCATTTGTGGATAAAAGACCATGGTTTTAAACACATCATATTGGTTTGCCAATCATACTGGATTTTTCAGGTTCAGTTGTGTTGTGAATTTTGAGTGCACGTGGAAAATAACTTCTTTGTTTTTTTTTATATATATATTTTGTTTGTTTTTTACTACAAAACTAGAAAATTCAGTTTTGGTCCTGAACAAGTGTTTAAAATTACAGAGGTAATATTTGGTGAGGTGGTATTTTTTTCCAGCACCAAATCATTCAAAAGACTGTAAGTAGCTCAAAATCACATACTTTCTTTGCATTAAAAAATGCCTCCTCAGGAACTTTAACTTGACTTTTTGCTATGGCTTTTAATTATACAAGTGTGAAAGATGTCTTAAACATTCTGCTCAGTATGTGGCCACCTAGTGAACATCAAGTGAATGGTAGATGATGGTAGATGATAATGGTAGATGGTATATTCTGCTTCTTACAGCTCATTCTAATTGGACCCAAGACACTGCCATACCAGATTGACTATATATGGTATGTCCATTTTATATTCTGAAGTCAGATTTTCCAAATTCCCAGTTGGAAATACAAAAACCCAACTAGGAAAGTTAAAGGCTGCAAAAACAGCCCTTCTAAGGTGAAGAGATGCTTTTCTTTGTTTCATGGCTAAATAAACACAACCCAATTACAGCGTTTTCTAAACGTGAATCCAGTTCAATTGAATCAAAGTTATAAGTTATTTAATAAATTATAATGTGTGCCCATTCCAAACCCAGTGTTTAATTTCTTCTGACAAATAGTTCTGGCTTCATTCTCCCAAATTAACTTACGAAAATAGGCTTTGGCCAGCCCAGCCAATCAAAAGGACGTATTTAAGACAAGTCCAATCAACTTCATAAGGCTGCACCAAGAAGTTCAATTTAGGTGTATCCCTTTGCAGCAATGATACATATGAGCTGAGGATCCAAACTCACCTGGGTGGCCTAACCAAGCATCCCTACTTAGGGTTCATGCTAGAAACACAATATAGTCAAAAGGTAATCAAGTTTAATCATTTTTTTGCACCTTTGTTACCAAGTGATGGTACTAACTCATTTCATGTTAATTTGTTTAAAAGCAGTCAGGATTTTTCTCTCCACTTGTGTCTCCCTTTTCTGCACTTCACAAGTTTTTCCTTAGTCTGTCTTCCTTTCTTTCCTCTCATCTTCCCCCTCCTCTCCTTTCAACACTAAGGTGTAGTTTAGATAAGACCAGAGATGGGGATTAGCTTGAGCTCTCTGCCATGTTTGCCTTTGGCACAGGGGACAAAAGAACCGGGGCCACTTCTGCCGCTCCGCTGTCTCCATTCACCTGTCTGTGTGAAGAAAGCACCCAGCCAAGGACGCACGCAGACACAAGCATACACACTCACCTGCAAAATGACGGTGTCACCGTGCCCCAGTCCTGGACTGAATCAGCATAATCCCTTCACACTCCATTAATCAAGAAAAGGCAGGGTGTAGTCTCACGCATAGAAGCAGAGCGACACAGATCCTCGCCCTGTGTGGTCGGCACATTTTTACATCTGAGCCAGGCTGATATTACAGGTCTGGCGACATGACTACGTTTCTCATGCTACAGGTGTGTGTGTGCACGTCTCTGGGCGTAAAGTCATTTTAGGTCAAAAGAAACATGAGTCAAGCTACTGAAAACACACCACAGTACAGAGTCAATATAGCATGATTTCCCCTGTTTCACTTATGCTTCCTTAGAAAGCTTATTATGGCAATATGTTACACCTACTATTGTTTTATTTCCAGAAAAGGTGGCTAATCATCTTATGTCTGAGCTTATAATCCAGAACTCTGACGTTGATCCTGCTTAATGAATGTCCAAACATTACAGCAGGGATTCTTGTGTACTTGTAGACCTCTGATCTCAATAAACAAAAAAAACAAACAAAAGAAATACATAACCCAAGCAAACAGAAATACAGGGTTTACTGAGGGAATGTAGCCTTGTCATTTGGCCGGGCTCGACTCCTTTCTGTGTGGAGTTTGCCTGTTCTTCCCGTGTCTGCGTAGGTTTCCTACGGGCGCTCTGGTTTCCCGTACCGCTAAAAACATGCAGGTCAGGACGGCTATTAGTGGCGGAGCGCTCAGTTGCTGCGGCTCAGGCTAACCCTCTATCTGATCTATGAAATTTCCTTCTATGTACCTTGTATGTATAATGACAAATAAAGCACTTTATCCTTTACCTTATACTCCTAAAATCACTTAATTCTCACACTTTCTACAGAGATTATGAACTTTCTTCCAATATGTATAACCTTAATCAAAAAACTTGTAAGATTTGACACATTACACGTGTCGATGTGTTAAACAAGCATGAAAGATTTATTTTAAATGTAAATGGGTCAAAAATGTATTTTAAGAAACTGAGTTTTTTTATGTTTTTGTAAACAATAACGGAAGAAAACGCAAACATTTTTCCACACTTATCCAGACCTGAAAACTGACAAATTCCAGATTAAGTAGACACCTTGCAGAGTACGATGCAGTCAGACAAATAGGGTGGCTTTGGAGTTGAATGCAGATTTGTATGTTTACGTGTATGTATGTATGTATGTATGTATGTATGTATGTATGTATGTATGTATGTATGTATGTATGTATGTATGACCACGTGTGTGTTTGTTTACTCTAGAAATATACATGAATTTCTGAATAAGTCCTTCAAACTTCAGCAAAATATGTGCTTTTTTTATTGTTCTGATTTCTCCTCTCCTCATACTCAAATACAACAAACTCAGAGGAGTGGTCTCTGTTGCTATTCAATCGCATTATGACACCAAAGCGTCAATATCCTGGTCCTACTTTGTACTGGGTTATTTTTTTTCCCCCCGCTAGCTGATACAACTCACATCTTAAATGTCTCAAGCTTGTCAAGGTATCCATCATCCTTTTATTTGTAGCAAGGCAACGCTTCAGGAGTGAGTTGGTTAGAAACCCAGTGCAAGCAGTAATCTGGAGCTCCCATCAACGTGATCGATTACTTATCATTGCATCAAACTGCCAGATTGTGCTGATAGGGAGCCCAGTGGGCAGTGAGTCAGCATGGATGGCAATGTGTAACTGGACAAGGAGCAAACAACTACACACGCACCTTTTGGAAAAAAAAAAAAAAAACTTTATACAGTGGAAAGAGAAAATATTAAAGAGTAGAGATAAGACAAAAACAGAGGAAAAAGAAATAGGCAAGATGGAAGGACAAATATGGGCTGGTAGGTTTATGGGTTTCCCAGACCTTGTATTTCTTTCTGCTTTGGGTGTATGTGTGTGTGTGTGTGTGTGTGTGTGTGTGTGTGTGTGTGTGTGTGTGTGTGTGTGTGTGTGTGTGTGTGTGTGTGGTTGTTTTTCTTGCACCCACCTATCAGTCTGGGCCTGCAGGCATGGAGCAGAGCAGTGTGGGTAGGAGAGGTGTCAGCTAATCTGCCGTGATTGATGTGAGAGTCCAGAATTGATGAAACTTTACTGTACTCCACAAAAGTCTCTAAAAAAACACCGCACGCAGACAGAGAACGGCTTGTGAAGACTCGCAGACACAACATAAGCAGGAAATAACTGCTTCCGTGGAAACGCAACGATCACGGCAAAGTGATAAGAAAACAAAAAAAGCTGCCAAAATCCGCAGCGCCCCGAGGGCCGAGCATCCGACAGCTGAGGCTTCGGTGAGATGTGATTTTCATTTCGCCTAATTGTGCATGAAAAATGGACAACAAATGTAAACTGCGGCCGCCATTGCAACCTTATGCGTGTCCAGCATGTGCTTGTGTTCACAAAGCATGAACAAGACAGAGAGCTGGGTCATGTGTATGCCGCTGGTAATGATATATGTAAACTGAAGGTGTTTGTTTTGAGGTTTAATTGACAAAATAACAGTTTACATTCAACGGTGACCATATGTGGGGAGAAGGGGAAATAATCAGAACAACCACTGAGTAAATGTGTGGAGAGAGAGAGAGTGATAAAAGTAAATGTACAGAACAAATGTTTTGGGTCCTTTCAGAAACGTGTTTATAAAAATGAAAGCGATAATATTCCTTTATCTTTTACTTTCATTTATTTTTTTATAACACTCAGATGTCATAAAATAAAACCTACACAGGCCATCTGTGTGACTAGTAAAAAAAACAACAACACAAATTCCACAGGAAAAAAGTGTTTTTCACAATATTATCACCAATAATGATTTTAAAACTGTGTTTTAATTCTTTTTAACTGTAGGCTCTGATAGATTAGCAGATGCAGAAGCTATGATGAAACAGATTTATTTAAATTACAGCCTGAGGAAACACAATGCATATGCTGCCATTCTGCATTCACGTGTTGTCATATTTTAAAGATTAACTTAAATGTATTTGATGTGGATTATACTTGATACAACATCACAAAACAGTTTTACTCTCGTCTGACCAGAGCAGGACTTTCCATTTAATATGTTTGGTCAATTGGAAAAGTTAAAGGGGTGTGATTACTTTTGCAAGACACTGTATCTATGCATTTGAAAGAATAAACTAGTTACTTTTTCCTCATTTCCAAAGTCCACTTTTCTTAGCACTCGAGGCGGACCTATACGGCAATCTCTTTTATATTTAATCCCCTCCTTTCCAAAGGACTTTAAGTCAAAAGCAGAATTGTGTTGAATTATAGCACATACAGCACAGATGCAATAGCTACGTAAATATAAAGTGCACTGCATGCACGGTGCTGTTTTGGGTGTAGGTGTCATTATTGAACCACAGTCTGTACAGGTCAGTAATTTGGGGTTCTGTTTTGTAGGGCACGAAATTAAACTGCATGGTCGAGGAGGTAAGGGCAAAACCCGATGCCAGGTGAGTGTGAAATATATTAATATTTTCTGTGTGACCAACTAAAAGAAATATCTGTAAAGTGCTGCGAGTAGATTCTATTCTTTAGCGTGCATTCTGCCACTATTCTGGATGTCGTTAGCTAAAAAAAAAAACTAATATAAAAGAAATGAAAAAGAAAAAAAAAAATCACACCTAGAAAGAGCTTCGTAGACGTTCCCCTAAATACGATTAAACCAGTTACCTAGAGCACAGGCGAGTTTCTATGTGTATGTTGTGTTTAAAAGCAGGAGAGGGAGAGCGGAGGAGGGAGAGAGACGGTGATGAGGGGCAGTAAACATTATGCAGGAATGTTTTTGTTCACCCTTAGACCAAATCCAAATTCCCACCGCTGTTTAGAGTTAACGCTGTCTTTTGTGAACACAAGGGCCGCATGCACGTAAACTCACCAAAACTGTGCGCCGTTTCTTTTTTTTTTCCTGCTCTGCATTGCAATTAAAACACAGAACAAGCAGCCAGATAAATGAAAAAAACGCTGCCTATTTCAAAAGCCTCCTAAAAACTGTCTTCAAAGGTCGCCAGAACGAAAGACCCCGGGTTAGGATTAGAATCCGAATCGATAGGAGAGCAATATGGAGAGCCTTTAGCCCTGTGGAAACTTTGAACAACTTGTTTGGTCGTGGTAGGCTGGAATTTCTTATGAGTTTCTGTTTATTTAATCTGGGAGAAATCCAAGTTATTCAAGCATTTTTGAACAAATTCAGTTACTTCAGCTTAGGTCTGAAAAAATCCAGGCTGGAGTCTGGAAAGAAATGCAGAGATTCCCAATCAGACTGTAAATGGTTACTGGTACCAGTGCCTTTAATGGTAAAGCCATATTTCCACTGGGAAACCTTTTCCAGAAACCATGGTGGTGTTCTAAGGCCATTTTATCACACCTGTTGTCTTCACTGCAGGAACTAGGGCCGAATGCCATTCATGTCTTACAGCATTTTGTGTTGTGTATCTCTGTGCTTTAACTGCTCTAAAGTTGTATATATTGTATATGTTTACATTGTATATATGGTACTTTTCTTTGCAAATACAATAACAAAACCCATAATGCTGTGTTAATTATCTCTGTGAACCAAATACATGAACAAACCTTAGAGAAAACATTAATAAAATGAGTTTTGTACTTTAAATTTGTGTGGAGGCGGACAGAGAAGACCTTTTCTGAAAGCCATTTTGTAGAAATTTTAACTACTACGTTTTCAGTAATTTATAGCATTTATGATCTGGGTTAATGTTTTAAATATTAACATGTGAATTGTTTCTCGACGGTAGATTTTTAAATTTGAGGCATCAATAAGACCGCAATGCATTTTCTTCTCTCCTAAAAAAAAATCTCAGGATCCAGGTGCAACGCAGTTTCCTTAATATCCATTATTGTTAAACATTTCCATAAATGTTTGAGTAACTTTACTTAGCTTTTAAATTATAACAGCTATGAAACAACCTAGGATCAATGCTGCATTGATCTGATTTCAAAGATTTTAACTGCATTTTTGGCTCCATTGTTGTGTTGGTGGAAAGCTGCATCCTCAGATCGCTAAAGCAGCAAGACTCCAGCAGTGGAGGACATCAGCATCACATGTCAACATCAGTGGGTGTGATTAACATAACCGCCAAGGGAACACGATGGGAAAATGCAAAACAAATTATTTCCTGGGAAAGGAAAAGGGGTACAGTCCGGTTCTCTCAATCAGAACACACGTTATGTCTTGAAAATGCTGTTTTCAGTCTGGTAGAGGACGATCTTACAATAAATTCCGAGAAAGCCAATATGTCAAAAGAGTCTCCCTCTCATCTCACCTTCTCATTACATCCCCATGAACTATAATTCAAAAATGGAAAACAAAAAGTAGCACGTAGCCATATAAAATAGGCAAATTGAAAAGTTTTATTTTCAGAAACTTATTTCCACTTGTCCCAATCCCCATGTAAAAATTTCTAATGAAGCTCTAATCAAAGGTCTACAACCTGATTGGTTCTCGCTGGTTTCCTGCCTCCTCTCTACTCGCATTCTTTCCTGGTGCAACAAAAGTAATTACCAGAGACCTCTACCTTGCCCTGGGGAAAGAGAGGGGAGCATATGCTATTAGACACACACACACACACACACACACACACACACACACACACACACACACAGTATTACGTACCTACATGTTCACCATCCCCAACTCTCTGGCCAGTGAATGACAGCTGAGCTAATTAGAATCTGATTTACCCATTTAATGAAAAAAGGAATAATTAGATAGCTAGATAGCAGCCAAGAGACATTTATTCTGTATGCGTTTAGAGTCCCAGAGCTTTGATTGTGTGTGTGTGTGTGTGTATATGAGTTTGTGTGTGTATGTGTGTATGTCACCTGGGGGGATGGAGTTTTGAAATGAGATGCCTGACTGCACCGCCCATCTAACCGATTTCTAAATGAAATTACTGTTCATTAGATACACATATGTGGAGTATCAAGCTTGCTCTCTAACATGCTTAATTCACAAAGCGCAGATGAATGCAGCAGATTTGGTTCCACCTCAGTGCCTCCCCTATAAAATAGACAACATATCATCTCTAAATTATTCTTTTCTCTATATCCTAATGGCTTTCTCCTCAAAACTGGTGTGCATTTGTATATCAGATTGTCATGGGCCACAGACTAATTTAATTTACTTTGTCTTGCCACAGTTTTCTGAAGAAGCTCTTTGCAGCTCTAAAAATTGTTGCTTCACAAACTAAAAACTCGCTTTGCGATGCCAACTATGCGTGAGGTCTTTGTCATGATTCCAGCAGGGATTGCTTAAATTCATAACAAGAATTGGAGAATGAATTATACACTTTTTTACGAAAAACAGATGGAAAGGAATAACTGGTTTATTTTACACCAAAAGAAGACATGTGGATGGATGGCACTTCACATCGGATTTTCACCTACAAAATACCATGAGGCACATTTCAATCCCAATATATTAAAACTATTGATAAACATTTTATGTAATGCTGAATAAGGCTAACCTACTGCTTGGTCCAAGTTAAACAAAGGTCATGATTAAGATTAAAGCATATTATCCTAGTAACAGGTAGACAAAATACGGGTTCAATAAGGTCATAGCATTTACCCCTTTGTACTTGGTTGTTGGCAGTAAAAACTCAAGGGTAAAAATAGCTACGGCTTGATTACAGTCGAAGGGATCTTGGCCACAGCTGGAATATGCTAATTTTACTATGTTGCAAACATTGTTCCTACAGTTTAGAGAATTTGCTTATTCGTCATTAAAGACTACATGTGAATGGATTTTTGCAAAACAACACGGCGCACAGGGTCATTTGTATAAAGGCAGAGTGCTTTCACTTTTAAGATGTTATTGATCTTCAAAAATTAAATTTAGTTCAACTCAGTTTATTGATACGTTTCACCGTGAGCTCAAGGAAATTTACGAGAACGACAGGAAATACATTCAAAGTCCATGCAATATATTGCGCACCGTGTAGTTTTTATTTCACAAAACTAAAACTTTCAATTAAATGCCGTTGAGTGGAAAATATATATATTTTTAAATCCTCCCTGCAACACAGTGAGCAGAACGGTGTCAAAAAATGTAAAGACCAAATGGGCGAGTGAATAGTTGAGGAGTTGCACTTACAATGCAAAATGCATGCAAAATAGTTTGAAGGACCTCCGACGTGAGGAGCTAATTTATAACATTCAGACACAAACAAATGAATGCAAAAATCTACATTTGAAACTCCGCACACACGTGGACTGGGAGGCGTCTACCCTTTGTCCTTGAGCAAAGGGCTTAGGTAAATACTCATTATGGGCAATATCCAGGTGCTACTGTAGGCCTGTGTCCAACCTGTTTCTCTTAATACCTGCACCCCAACCTCACCTTGGGTGCACATACTAATGTCTGCACCGGCAGTAGGATTCTGCCAAGGTCAAAAAAACCATTTGGGACGCAAAATGAGTCAAAACCTTCTTTTAGCCCCCCTGGCTGCGAACTCTACATATGGTGTAAACAAACAGAGCAAATGGCATTTATTAATGTAATGGCGTTGTTACGGTTTCTCACGTTGATTTAAAAGGACTCCTTCAGGGCCACACACACACACCGACTACCAGACGAAAATGCAACTCATGTGTGAACATGTGCAGATGGAAAAACAAACCGTCTCACGGGCAGCTTTAGAAAACATAGTTGTATCGTACACAGTCCATGTCTGGCAGTTCACTACAGAGTTTCTTTGTTTCACAAGGTATAATTCATGTCTGTTGCCGGATTAATTGCCTGTTGTGAAACTAGGCCAGATAGAAATCCTGTGTGTCACAGAGGGAGTCAGTTTATGTTATTTTATTGTATTTCTCTATTTTGAATCTGTTTTATATAGCTAAATGAGAAAATCTGGATTTACAATGGTGTATATTTGTAAGTCAATAAATCCTTTCACTGCAATTACAGCAGCAAGTGCCTCTACTGGCTTTGCATGTCCAGAGACTTATATTTATGTCTATTATCCACGGCAAAACAGCTCAGACTGTCATATTGGATGGAGAGTGACATGTCTTGCCACAAACTCACATTTGGATTCAGCTCTGGACTTTGACTAAGCCATTCTAACACATGAATACACTTCGATCTAAACCGTTCCATTGTAGATCTGGCAATATGTTCAGGGTGTTGCCTTGCTGAAGACGAGAACCTCCAACCAATCACCTCTAGCTATGGAAGAAGCATATCCCCGCAGCATTATGCACCACCACCGTGTATCACTGTTAGAAAGCTGTGTTTAGCGGCGATGTGCCTTGTTAGTGTTCCTCCAGACATAGAATTTTGTGCGGCTGCTTAAAAGTTAACTAAATTTACAGTACAATACCTTAACTAGAATACAGAGGATCCTTTGTATTCATCAACAAACTTCAATAGGAGGGCTTTCTGCTGAGGAAGTTTGAGCGAGTCGCTCTTGAAGCTGAAAACTCGCCCATCCTCAGAGAGTTGATGGAACATTCACCTTATGCCTCATTGAGCTGACTCACTGTAGCATTGCAGAGGATACAGCATATGGGAGGAAATAAATAAACAAGTGCTCCAAGTGTCCTCTTTCCATCTTGGCTCCATGTCGGCTCACAGCCGGAGGATGTCTCCCCCACCCTCCCTTCACTCGGCTACTAGCTCAAGCAGCCCCAAGCGGCTACCAGGCTGCTGTGTTGATCCATCATGGTTCATCATTATGCTGCATCAACCACCACGGCGATGCCTTTAGAGCCGCATGCAGCACAGGCAAATGTGTCACATTTGTCTTACCGCTCGTGCGCGGTCCTGCTTTCCATTTGCTTTCTTTTTAGCCTCCTCTGGCTCACTACGTTGTGCACACCTGGTCGAACAATGCCTACCTTCTTTGCCATGCCCTCCAGCGTGCGAGATCTACCTGTCAAAAACCTGCCTCACACTTCCAAGACCGCACACCGGCACCCTGAATAAACCCAAACACACGCTGGAACTAAATGGTTGATAAGTTGATCCCTTGTTGAATGGTGGAACAGGCAGACAGACGCATGTACCTCGGGGGTCAGACATTACGTGGCTTGCTGCAAGCAAGGACGGATACAACAGTGGCGCACTTCATATAACATCCCATTATAATCAAAGTACACAAAATAGGGTGTTCACTTTAGGGTTAACATCAAAAGATTCTCCACGCAGTTTTTGTTTGTGAGGATGTTTGTCAGGGTAATGTGTGTGCGTGCATCAAGTAATGTTCCTACATGTGGGTGCAGGCTTCAACACCAAATATGAAACTGGCCTCGGGCAACATGCTGTCATGGAGTCACACCGCAGAGAGGGAAGCAGGAAATAGAATGATTGGCATAAGGGTGTTTACTCTAAACAAGGGTGAAGGCTGACAGGATGGTGATTACATAGGAATGTATACCGCCGTTATCTTCAAACCTATGTTAGCGTGCTCCGAGCAAGCTCTACCCATCCTGTGAAAGGCTAACACAGCAACGTACCCTAAATTGTGTGTTTACAGTGTGTGTGTGTGTGTGTGTGTGTGTGTGTGTATGTGTGAATGATATATTTAATGATTGCACATGAACAGGAAGGCCACATCACCATCTGTAGCGGCACTACAGATGTATCGAAGGTGTCTAATTAAGAAGTGGAGACAGACAGGAAAGATTTGGAAGCAGCTAGGAGAACATTTAATTCATCAATTTTGATTTATTCTACCACTTAAACAGGCCTCCACTGGATGGATGGATGGGTGGGTGGAGGGATAGATGTTTCAGGTTACAGATAAACACATTTTGCACACCTAGAAAATAAAACATGCATATGAAGCTCACAATTTAACCTGTGCATATTTAAAAAAAAAAAATTTCAGATATGCCAATACATGTATTTGCCAGGTTTGACAGATCACTCAGGTTTTAACATACGGGTGGAGCTTTTGGCAGTAGCCCATTGTCAGTAAATGGGCTAGCATTCTGGTGCATCACCTTGTTCTGAAATAGGTTTGCGTTTGAAATGTAATGTTTAAAATGGACAAAGTTATGTTTAAACTGGAAAAAGTTATGTTGAGAGGAGAAACTCCAGAGAAGAGCGAATAGGAACATCAGTGATAACAGGAGAGCTAAGTAGAAAACAGAATGCTGATTAATATTATTCTTTTGAACGTTTAGACTGCAGCATTTGTAAACAGTACTCGGAGACCCCTAAGAAAAAGGGCTGCCCAAAATGGGATATGGGCTGGAAAATATCAGAATCAGTAGATATTTCAATGTAGATAATACCCAAAAACCCTCAACAAGAGATCCTATCACCTATCCCTAATTTATTTTATTTTGCTTCCAAAAGTGGCCAGTTTTTCTTGTAATCTTTTAAACTGGTGTGGATGAATATTTTTTACTTATGTCCTTGTACCTTGACCATAACAGCAGTTTGCATAGGAAAATAGGAATGTGAACTACCAGAGGACAAAAGAAGTGTCAGGTCTAAAACACACTATAGCAGAGGAGTGTTTGAAATCAATGTCTTTGAGAACTCAGCCTTATATATTCTGATATTCAGCTGATCAGTCACTGCCTAATTTCCAGTTAAAGGTTCCTTAGGGGTTAACTTGTTGCTATAACATGATTGTATTTCTATCAAACTTTGTTTTCTGGCATATTTCATATATTTAACACAAGATTTTAAAATGTGTGCCTTTATGACAAACTGATTGTGACCAACGGGAAAAAAAAAAAAAAAAATGAAATAGAAAATGTTTGTAAGTCTAGTGTAGACAAAACACTGATTCATCCACGGACTTTTAGGAGCCTGTTTATGCCTAAATGATTCTTTAGTCAAAGACAAGCAGCTTCATTGCCAAAACACAAAACAAACACCCAGGAACTGGGACTAAAACTAAAAGTGACATAAAAAAGGACACATCTGATGAAATATTTCTAAAGGCTTCTTTAAAAAGGCAACAAGTCTTTCTACTTTAGGGTGAATTACAAAGAAATGTTTTTCTTCTAAGATTCCCCTGTGTGTTGCTCCATCAACTGTGTTGCTTATGCATTTCATTTTTGGACATTCACAGGAAAAAAGGGTCTGAATGCAAATGCACCCACATTTTTCAGTTTTTATGCATCTTTTATTGAAACCTTACAACCTTTTCCTTGCAACTTAACAATAGTGCACTACTTTGTTTTGGTCTATTACATAAAATCTCAATGAAATACTTTGCCCTTTATGGTTGTAACATTAAAATGATAGTTATCTTTTTTTTTTCTCATTGCAACACACAAGACACTCCAATGAATTTTGTCCTCTGCATTTAACCCTTTAAGGAGCAGTGGGCTCCCCCTGTGTGGCAGCTGGGGGCTCACAGGGAACCCAGAGTGGCAGTCTGCAGGGATTCAAACCCAGAACCTTGCAGTCTCATCAGAAGGCAAGCGCCCTACTCTCTAACTAGGCCACCACTCCCCCAAGTGGTGGCCTGACAAAACATGAAAACATTGAAAAGGGGTGTAAATACTTTTGCAGGGCGCTGTATTTCACTCCCGGTAGGTGTGCTGATTATCCTAAGCTGAAAGTGGCACCACTGAGTCAGTTTTAAGACATGATCTAATCTCAGCCTCTTTCATCTAGTTATCTCGCTTCCTATCTATGTCTGTCCCAAGCCAACAGCTCTCACCACCTTCATCATCGTGCTGCCTGAGAGGTTGTTAAGTGAGGTTGTGAGCATCCCTTTCTAAGTTTTGTTTATGCCAGGGTGTATTTGCCATGGATCATTCGACTCTATTTCAGCAAGCTTTCCTCTGCGCTGATTAACCGCTATTTACTGTACATTTCTGATCCTATTATCTATTGTTCTTCCAGGAAACAGCTTTCCACTTATCTAAACTACCCCCCTGTGCTGGAGGAGATGAACCCTTAAACACACGGCGCGATTACGCCGAAGCTTAATCATATATACAGATGTTTTTTTTGCTGTGATCTTCTACCTCGTGGCGTCCCAGATGAGTTTCCTCATTCACAGTTTGCAGCGCCCGAGCTGCCGTAGTGACAAAAAGCCAAAAACACACTGCGTACGGTTCACACGCAAAGGCTTGCCACTTCAGCAGAAGTGCAGACTGCACCGAGCCGCACACACAGCCATTTATCCTTATTTTCCTTTTCCGGACAACCTGCAGCTTTGTTAACATGGCAGGAATAAACTTTTTAGCCGGTAACAGATTGATAATAGTTGCGTTAGAGTGGTGCCACGGCAGCAGAACGCTGTTTTTTTTCCACTCTGCAGATGTGTGTTGCGTGAAGAATAACAGCGTCAAGTAAAAGTGAAATCTTATTTCACCCAATTTTTTTTAGTTAAAACCTCATTCTGCTTTTGCTCATCTATCTCAATACGCTCTTTTTCATTTATGCTCTCTGCCTTTTTCCCAGATTACCTCCGACTTTGATCCCTTCGCCTCCATGTTTTGCTTTGGGGACTGATCCTACGTCACATAGACATCAGCCAGATGACAAATACTTCTTATTCTCTGTCCCACCTCCACCCTTTGCTCATCGACTCTGTGTTCCAAGACGTCTGCTGTGGTTAATTGCTCTGTTTGCATTCCTTTGTTCTGCCTCAGTCCTCGCATCATCATCCAAAGACAGGTCCAACTCCTCTCTCACAACAGGGTGTGTACTGGTTTCGGTCAAGCCTTCCCTTTACTTTTATGATCATTATTTTATTAGTCATTTTGCAATAAACAATCCGCCTCTATTTACCCCCCTTTATTCGTCAAACCTCCTTTGCCTTGCCGCGTTTTATTCTAAGATGAATTCTATTTCTCTGTTGTTGACCTTTTTGCAGGTCCATACAAATCAACACTGCAATGGACATCTCCGAATCAAAGTGTTTCTTTTGCTATTTTGAGTCTTTTAAAGGAAATCAAACAGAGGGTATAATGCATAGCTGGTTCTGGTTGCTAGGAGACCCGTGTGGCCATGCTTTGAGGAGCTATTCAGCAAGCTTTTATTTACTCCTCTCTCTCCTCTCTCTCTCTCGTCCTGCTCCCAGAGTTTCATTCTGATTCACTCCATTTGTTTGTCATCCAAATACTATATTTATCATCTTTAGACAACCTGAGAAAAGACAGACAAGAGAAGAGAGGACGTTCACGTTTTCTTCTGGAGGATTCAGACAAAACGAAGAGATGCAAGAAAAAAGGAAATCAAATCTTCTCTCCTCACCTGATTTGTATCGCAAAAGTGGGAGCTGCGAAATCAAAAGACTCCTCTGTTTCTTTATCTAATATTTTCCACCTTTTTTGCCCCACTCTTCTCTTTTTCTGTGTATTATTTTTATGATAACCTCGAGTTTCATGGTATCACCACATTTCTGAACTACTTTTAAACAAGAAAACTTTTATTTAACCGAGCGATGCTCCTTTGGTGTCCACACAACTGAATCCGTCTGTCTTGTAAGCACGGGGAAAGTTTAGCAGGCTTCTTTCAACCAGCTGACCTCCATTGTGCGCCAACAGGTGTGCATTAATCTGGCATTTCCTCTGGAGTCTCATTAAAAGCTCTTCAAACAGTAGGAACTGTATGTCTTAAAAGTCTAACAGTTTTGAAACCACAACTTTTTAAAGCTGTGGTATGCCAGTAATACCAGTAATCCGTCTGTTTTCCATTTTGCTCACGAACTGCTGCACCTTCAGCTAGGCATGGGCTGGAGCGAGACTTTTACAGCACGGCAAACTCGAGTTAAAATACCAGTAGTTTTAAGGTATTTACACAGATTTTAATGGAAAATGTACACCTATTATGTCATTTCTTGCATTTACAACAGACACACATATGCTTTCGCCACGGCTGTTAAAATAGCCCCATTAATAGGCTTCATACAGCCGGATAGAACTCCAGTCACTCCGCCGCTTTTTCTGGCATTTCTATCAAAGGATTTTAAACCACAGGAACCGTATAATTTTGAATAGTTAAAAAGGTCCGAAGCCTTAAATTTTCAAAACCTTCTCCCACCTTCTTACCAGTAAACGGACCATGTCTATTTCCTACATATTCATCTTTGTCTGAAACCAGTTCTGGGGGCCTTAGGCGGTTGAAGGTGGCGTGGTGGGCTCTCAGCCCAACACCTTGATTCCGCCAAAGGCTAGAAAGATAAAGGAGTCGGGGGGGGGGGGGGGGGGGGGATTCAGTGCAGCTTATCCGAGATGAGCTCAGTTGCATGTTTCCTCCCATGTTCTGTTCTACTTCGTTTTGTCCCCCCACCCCCACTCTCCCCAATGCTCCTAATGGCTTCCTAATGACAGCTTGCAGGCACCACACACCCAGGCATCTATAACCATTCAGATAGATAGACAGACAGACAAACAGACTGTGTGTGTGTGTGTGTGTGTGTGTGTGTGTGTGTGTGTGTGTGTGTGTGTGTGTGTGTGTGCGTGTGTGTGTGTGTGTGTGTTGAGTCTTTAGAAGACAGAGAGAGACATTATAAAACAGATGCACCTCATCCACACTGTGAACTCAAAAACACACATGCTGTTAGCCATCAGCCTACACAGTCCCTGTGTAAACACCAGTAGCCTAAGGCGGCTGTATGTGAACCCAGAGGTGACATAAAGAGTTTTAGCATCTTGCAGGGAGTCATTCTAGCCACATGTTGTGTGAGAAGCCATTAGCAGTAGGTAGTTCGTCTAAACCTTCCACATCTAGGGTAGCTGTTTTGCCTGTTTTTTTGCCTCTCTGCATTTAACCCTTTAAGAAATGGATCCAACTCAACAATGTGGCTCTGGAGCGTCAGAATATTTCACTGCTTTCTTGTAAGAACTAACTGCGACCCGTGACCAATAAAGCCGAGGTAGAAAGACTGAGACATCTCGGATGTTTGCTTCTCTCTGCACACAAGATCACATTGTGATATTAAACAAGACGATGAGGCAGGTACTGCTATTGGAGAAATGGCTGCATTAATTGGGTGTTGCGCTGCAGAGTTACCCGGGCACTCAGCAGTGAAAGAAGACAAAACAGCAAACACTCAGTATTGACATTTGGATTACTCAAGTTTCCCCTCGCTTCCTTCACTAGATAGGGGTCTTTTAAAACAAGAGATGACTTAGGTGGCGGTGATGGGGAGATCTTTAGGAGTTTCGTAAGAGACTCGATCTCTACAAGGTGCAAACTACAAAGATCAATTAAGATTTAAAGGGAACCACCTGATCTTCACAACAGATCTACTAAGCTGGCCTTAGTGCCAAAAGGTAAAAGGGTATTTATTAAGTAATTGACCTTGCAACATTCGCTCCTCTTGATCAAACATGTGGTGAAAGAGGAAAGAAACAACTCGCTTAACAAACACTCCATTTAATGACGACGGTGCTGCTAGGCGAGGGGCCAACAGGGGCAGTGACCACCCCTGTCACTATGCGACCTCTCCGCCGTACCTCCCTCCACCCCCAATCACCATACAGTCTAAAAAGAATATTGTTTAATAACTTTATTTAAAGATAGGCGAGTAAGTTTAGTATGTTTAGATGAAGTGCAAAGTCAACCTTTTTACTGTAAGGATCTGAAATTAAACATGGATATAGTGTTAATTAAAAATTGGCTTTTATGTTGAAAGGCAACAGCTTAGATTCCCAGTATAGGTACTTATATTATTACAATTATATTTGCATACAAATTTATAAAAATGCTAGACACAAAGGCTGATACAGTATAAAGAGTTTCTAACACTGAACCTGTACAGTATGTATTTTTTTTTTCTGAAAGACAATATAAAGATTCAGTGGCATGCTGCATTTTAGTGTTTGTTGCAGTAAATACAAAAGACAAGAGTTTTTTTGAAAAGATACTTTTGAATAATTTGTTCTGCCTTTATTGATAATTATAGTTATTCATCTGGTGCATTGTGAAAAATAAATTCCCACATCCCTTTTATACAACCTTTTCACTTCACTTCCATTTCTTTAAATACTTTGCGTAAACAAATAAACAACAAAATATATAAAGCAGGAAAATAGAAATAGGACGTAATTCATCCAAGAAATATCACACAGCATGAATCATCTTAACCTCTTACCTGCAAAACAGTCAGCCGCACCATTCAATCACATCAGCTACAGTGTCGGGTGTAGGTCTTCAGAAAATAATTATACTCATGATACGTGCCAAAGTAAGATCTATGTAAAGAACTGATAAGCACAGTTTTGCAACAGGTTGAGAAATGTTACCTGTCAGTGGACACAGTATTATGGCTGTAGGGTATATCTGAGCCAAGAGAAATACTATCTGTGCCGAAAAATCATCTACTACATTCCTCCTGAGTTTAAGGGGAAGTCCCGCTCCCTCAGAGTGTCTATGACTTTGTATGTGTATAAAGAGGGGGTGTCAGTGTTGGATTAAATCAACACCTTCTCACATGTGCTCTCTGATGTCTCAGCATGTGCTGAAAAGCCACTTTGACAACAACAAGAAGACCAAAAAAAAACAAAAAAAAAAAAAACCCCTGACCACACACAAAAGCAGACGCAGCTGTAATCCGAGCACAGATCGGGGACTTCTTATCTCAGCTTAATTAAGTTTTAAGACCTCAAGGTTTCAATTATGTTTTGCTGTTGTTTTATCCAATAATATTAGCATGCTTAATACAGAGCAGCTGATTGTCTTTTTTTGCATCCCTCTGTATGTCTGCACTTGTTTGGAATAAATTAATTTCCTAATCTTGTCCTAAGCTTGTGACTCTCATGAGAACGGGAAACACAAAGTTGCCTTTGGAAGAGCATCCTCTGCCATTAGCAGAGCCAGTAGCAGTCATATGATCACAGTGTTGACAGCACTCCATGACCTCATCCATTTAAGTCCCTTTTTTCCTTTCAGAGGCAGAAAGGGGAAAAGGCAGTAGTGAATAGAAGAATCAGGGGGTAAAAAAGGATGACAGGGAAGGAAGATAAATTGAAGGACAAAAAAAGCAAGGAGAGTTGCAAATCAGCATCTTGCTAAAGTATTACCCTTAAACCTTTCCACATTTTCTCACTTTAAAAGGGTGGTGTCCATATGTATTAATCCATCTCTGCTGTTAATCTCATAAATCAAATCAAATTCAACCAATCGCCTGTAAAGGTTACCGTATTTGTGAGTCCATCTGCATTTAGAGAAGCTGCAAACTCGCGCCTGGTAACTGGGCAACTGGTTGGAGGTGCAGAGAGCCACTGCTCTGGTGGAATCTGTTGACAGGACTACTATTGGTTGTCGCTAATCCCACATGGAGGTAAGGGTATTATGCTGTGGGGATGCAACACATGAAAGCTGGTCAGAGTTGCACGAAAACAACCCAAAACATGTGACCGAGCTGCAGAAGAGTCGTTTAGATCAAACCAGATTCATGCATTATAAAGGCCTAGTCAAACGCCTGACCTAAAGGCAATTTTTTAGCGAGACTTAAAAATTGCTTTTTAAAGACACTTTCCATCCAGTAGCATAAGCTACTTTGGGGAAAAAAAAAAAAAGTGAAAAAATGTCAGTCTAGAGGTGCAAAGCTAGTACACACATACCCCTGATCCTCAACACAGGAATGCCACAGGGTTGTGTCCTTAGCCCAGCCCTCTTCACCCTTTTCACTCAGGACTGTTCTGCTGTCCACCCCACAAACACAGTGGTGAAGTTTGTGGACGACACTACTGTAGTGGTTCTCATCTCCAACAATGATGAGGTCAGGAATCTCACACAGTGGTGCTCCAGGAGGAGCAAGGAGGTAATAATGGACTGCAGGAGGTCCAGGAGGACTGAACACGCTACATACAGGGGGAGGTAGTGGAGCGTGTGAACAGCATTAGGTTCCTGGGCATTCACATCTCCTCAGTCCTCTCATTGACTGTAAACACACCCCACCTAGTAAAGAAGGCCCAACAACAGCTCTTCTTCCTCAGTAACCTGAAAAGGTCTGGACTTATCACTAAACTGCTAAAGAACTTCTATAGGGCTACCATAGAGAGTGTTTATGTATCAGCATAACTTCATTCATTGGGAATAAAGGACCTAGCACGGGTGGTGAGAACAGCGCAGGGGATTGTGGGATGCCGAGGATCTAGACTCAATCTATGCAGAATGAGTCCAAAGAAGGGCCAGATGCAGCTCCACTGATCCCACCCTCCCAGGAAATGCGCTGATTGCCCCCCTCCCATCAGGTAAACGCTTCAGAAGCCTCAAAGCCAAAACAAATAAGCTTAGAAACAGCTTCTTCCCAAGAGCTGTGAGGGCAATCGCCCCCTGATGGGAGACTGCAGTCCAACGCTTTTATATCACCCCCACTGTTACTAGTCTGTCATATGTGACACCCTACTACCTCATTATCTGTTATCTGTGACTCTCCTGAACGCTAAAAAAAAAAGAATGTAACCATTGTTTATTGCCTGTTTGTTTGTCAGTTTTTGCCTCATTATGTGTAATGGTAACCGTAGTGGCCAAAGAGAAATTTTGCCGCGGTCACACACGGTGACAAATAAAATATTTTTGATTCTTGATTCTTCCAAATGATCTGCAGCTGTCATAACAGCAAATAGCTTTTCAGAAGTTAAATGAAGAGGCCGAATACATAGGCAAGCTACACCCTTCAAGACTTTTGTTTGAAACTGGTTCAAGACCCATGTGTCTTTTGTGTGCCACTTTCTAGCCAGCCATTAATTTATGTTAGTCCATCCCTAAAAATTGCAATAGAATATATTCAAATTTGGAGTTGTCACTGGACAAAATGTGTTTGAGTGAGTGAAAACCAATACAGAGAAAGGTTGGAGCGTGTAGCATAATACCGGAGAGAAAAGGAAAGAAAGCGGAAAATGCATTCGGAAACTCAAAGAGAAAGAAAGCGAGTGTGCACATGCTGCATGCATATGATGAATTTGCTGCCGATCAAGCAGGGTAATCACATTGGACACACGGATCAAGCGTATTATTGTTTCAATTTTGCAAACATTCGATATACATCACTGTAATGCTCCTTTTAGAGTCGTGTCAGCTTCTCACACTAGCTGTCTAATCAGCCCCTCTTCTTTTTCAGGTCTAATTCACTTAACATTGCAGGATGAGAGAGAAAAAAAGAGCTGATGGGCAAGATAATGGAGCTGACTCACAACCTGTCTATACCAACTAGTGAGTACAAGAGGACTTCACGCACCGACATTAGCATGCCCACTCGTTCAAGATGATGGTGCACTGATGCATGCAGTTGCATGTATGTACACAGATGCAGGGATCATGATGGAGTGGATAATGAAACTGGCTCCAACCATGCTCACTTATGATCCGCTGTCCATTATCAAAATGGACACCACTCTCTTCTATTGATCACAGGCAGCTTCTCTTTCACTTCTTTGTTGCTCTTGTCATTTCTCATCTCGTTACTCCTCCACTCATCTGCATCACTCTTGCTGATGGTTTCCGCGGCCGCTGATGGGACTATAAATCAGCGGCCGCACCTAGCGATTATCATCGCTGAGGCCAGCTAAGCGTGCTCCTCGACCCTGAAAACCTCAAACGTCCTCATTGGGAATGATGCACGCCTCCTCAAACATGCAGGGAAAGATGTCCTCCAGATCCGGTCCGTCGTTTGTGAGGTAGACTTCAGTTCCTCTGAGTTATGGCTTACAAAAGCAGTAATGGAATTCCTCCGTCATCGAGAGGTGCTCGCCCTATTCCGAACCCCGTCAGCCATGAAAATGTCAGCTATGATCTAGATGCCTTGGAGCAGGTTTATGACATCATCAGTGTGCTGCCACAGCTAAGATATGACATCTGGGTGCGCTGACAGTTCGATCAATCCACAAGGCCTCGATTTGTGTTTCATTTGGAGAATGGTTTTGGCTCAATCAGCTCCCTGGCTGTATACACTACAAGTTTGAGGAAAACTGCAAGTTTGTTGTGAGTAAAAGAAACGGACATTGGATACTGGCCCTGTTAAACGCAAGGCATTTAGCCTGTGGTAAGGGCTCCGCTCCTTCTCTGGTGTCTACCCGCACGTGTTAAGTGCCAATCCAAGCAAACTCAAAGGGCTGTAATCAGTGGAGGACAATAATAGTGGATTAATACAACATCCTTCGCCAAAATGTATACTTAAAAATAAGCAAACATGGGCACCCATAAAAAAAAAAAAAACACAGATGTGCTGAGTGGGCATTCTAACCCTGATTTTAGCTCTTTATCTTTAAATCTATGGTTGTCTCCGTTGTGCCCTTAAGAAAGGCGAGACAGGAAATGATCTTTCACTTACTGTCAGCGGACTAATGTCAACAAACATTCTAACAACACACACCCTGACTCCGAAAGCAACATTAAATTTAACACGTAGAGACGGTCTCCTTTCTTGGTGTGTTTTGGACAGACTAATGCTGTTGGTTTGCTTTCAAGGCCTCCACCCCAGTGGTTGTTTACCCCATTCCTTGGTAACAGAGTACAGGGTTTCTATGCAGCCCTGGAAAAGTGTGGAACACTGGTTACAGCATTTTCTAAGTCTGAAAAGGTTTGAAAAAAGATGATCAAATCCAAACTTTATTAAATAAAATTGTATTTATATAAGGCCAATTCACAAGACATGTCATCTCAAAGCACTTTACAAAGTCAAATTAATCTATCTATCTATCTATCTATCTATCTATCTATCTATCTATCTATCAGTCCATCCATCCATTCACCCATCTGCATCTTTCCATTCATCTATTCATCACTTTATCAATCTATCCATTCATGGTCTTTCCAGACTCCAGATTTAAAGGACCACTGCAGAATTCTTGCTAATTTTAGCAATAGTACTTAAAAAATTAATAAAATGGACTCAAAATCTAGAGTCCAGAAACGTGTGAAATTTGGACATGAAAGATGTGTAGGAATTCTGTTAGAAGTTATGGCCAGACCTCTCTTCCAACACGATTAAATTAAAAGGAAACATGTCAGTTTGCATGTATCCAGGCGGATTTTTCAGTGTTTCCATGTGTAAATCTGTTACTCTTCATTTCACCAGTAAAAACACACTGCCATTCACACTTGCAAAGATACAACCCAAAACTCAACGATGTGTTAGGTTGCAAGACAGCGCAACGACAACAAAGTCTCAGAGGTTGAACAGGTGTGGAAGTAGGACAATATATCAGGAAAAAAGGGCAAATTGATTGAGAAAAAAAAGACGAGAGACAACAAGAATGAGCAGGAGTGTGTAGGAGGAGCAAAAAAGATGTGGATAGTGGGAAATGAAAGGGTACAGCTAAATGAGGGTATGTAATTTAGGGTGTTTAGTAATTACACATGGTTGACAGAGCCATGTTCAACCATTCCTTTCTTGATCCACTCGCTGCTTGTCTTCATGCTTTTTTTTTTCCCAGCGTCCTCACGTTTTCCACATTTAGTCTCCGTAACTTTCTCCCCCTTTGCTGTAGCTTTGACTCTAAATGGTCCACAGAAGTCAGCAACATCCATCAGAAAGTTTAACTAATTGTATACTCTCATTTGAAAAGTTTGAAATATAGAGGAAAATATTATTATACAATTTCTCGTGTGTGTGCCGGGTGTGTGAAATTTATTTATATTGCAGGGTGCTGGGCCAAGGATTTGATGGTGGGTGTATGTGATCCTATGGTGATTTATTTTATCCCAAAAGCATAATATTCTGAAGTTGGAATGTGGAGAGGGAGTGTGCTGTAGAAAGCAACTGTATTCATAAGTGACACAGAACTCATGTCTTGCAAAATTATTCACACCACATTTTGTCATGTTACAACTGCAAACTTCAGTGTATCTTATTAAGGAGTTTATGTAAAAAAAAAAAAAACAGATGTCAGGAACATGTGTTTTTTTTAAACCATTACCCTGAGGCTCTAAATAATTTTTGGCAAAAATGATTTAGAACTGTGCAACATTTTTAAATGTAAAGTAAAAAAAAAAAAAAGAATGCCATGATATGTAGTCCGTTTTAACATCATATTTTAATGGCATTTTTACAACAGACTGACATTAATATGCTTAGAATTTTTTATTATTATAAATTATTTTTTTGTGCATGTATTCTGGTCACTGGGTCGGAAACTTCAGGCATTTTTGACCAAATTTTCCCAAAATTATTACATGCTCTATTAAAGAAAATGGATGTTCCATTTTTGTAAACCTTTGATGGTTTCCCTTATTTTAAAACCTAAGAAATATAAAAATAAAATGGTCACTTTAATCTAAGAATCTAAACATAATCCGAATTTGAAATAAATTTAAATATCATGAAACGTTAAAATGTACACAGCCTACTCCTTTCAGTCTGGCTGGGAATCTGGCTAATCACTTCTTTTCATGACTTTTCTGTCCTGGCAAAAGCTCCTACGGCCTGGGTCACTAATGTTTGAATAAATGTGCAAATTGAGGATGGGGTCTTTTTAACTATCCCTGTTGAAGGCCTGCATTCCCTAGGCACCTTGCTGCCATTAAAGGGATAGTGTGTTGGCCCACTAGTTGGCCCACTAGCTAAGGATCTTTGCAGATCCTCCAGAGTGGATGGCAATTTTGCAGTGGTCCCATACTCTCTATCCTCAATTTATAGACTGAACAGTTGGCTGTGAGATGACAACCTAACACTAATATAAACTTTTCTTCACAACTATCCCTGTCCAGTTTGTTGCGTTCAAACAACAGCTGCATTCATAGTGAAATAAAAATTACATACAAGTGAATTCTATTTCCTAGTGAGGTGACTTTTGAAAGTTTTTGGTGGTTCTGAATTTTATTTTGGAGCTTCAGAATAAACGAGGCTGAATAGAAATGCACTGCACACTTTTAAGTATTGGTCTATCACTTAAAATCACCTCAAAACTTCATTGAAGTTTGCTGTTTAAACTTGAAAAAGGTCAAAAGCTATAAATACTTTAGCAAGGCATAGCATGCGTCCCTGGACGTTCTACTAAAACTGTGCCTTAGTGAGTTGGATGGAGATACTTTGTTAATACAAAAGGGAAAAAAAGGTACTTTTTTCCTTCAAACATCAATACACACATGCAGAGTTGATAAAATTCCCATTAGTGTGGCAGGAAACCAGTAATAAAACCCAACACATGGAAACAGTCAGGCTCCTGTGATTTTTGCAGTAGTATAGGGGCTATCCAATGAATATAAACCATGATATGCCAATGATTAAAGACTAAATAGAGAATAAAGTGGGGTTGAGGGGGATAAAGAAATAAAGAAGAAGAAATGTTCCGCAAACGTGTGTGTGATTATCTGAGATAGAGTTATATTTGATATTACCGAGCAGCGAGGTAAAGAAAACACAGAACTACAACTCTTTTCTTCTTCCAGATTTGAATCAGTCTGCTTGCTGAAAACTAATGAACAAATCCCAAGCAGTTGCTGCAACAACCCCACACAGAGAAAAGGACTGAAAGGGTGTTGATAGGATCGTAAAAGACAGTATTAGTTGAACAACTCTAAAAACTGCAGCACCAATCCACTCCCTTATTGCCTTACACGACCACGTATTTTTAACAACCTCCCTTTAAAGCATATAAACAGATATGCAGCAAAGCATGCACAACCCCCCCACCCCCCCCCTCTCTCCTATCGTCGTAAACATATGCAGTACGTCGCTTCCCAGTTCTACTTGACTGCCCTGGGCCCCTGGCAGTGTCTGAACCCTAACCTTGTCACATTCGAGTGGCTCTGAAGGGGAAGAGGAGGGTCCTGAAGGGTTCGATTTTACACGGAGGAGGTCGCAGAGAGTTCCATCCTCAAACAAAAGCCACAGTTGTGGCGGGTGTCTATAGGTCTGTGCGGGTCATAGGTCAACCCACCCCACCCTCACCCTAAACCTCTTTCTGTCTCATTCCTTCTATTCCTCTACTCTTCCATCCATCTCTCCTTTTTTAATAAAAAAAGAAGAACCGAGAGGAACAATGGCCTTCTTCTGCCCCCAATATCATCCCAACTGTGGGGATGCATACTGAGCAGGGGCCACAACAAGCCAAGGGGTTTCTCTCACCGCTGAGCCTATTTTCTCCTCGTCACCATGCATTCTCTTCCCAATGATGCTCTGAATGACACTCAAACCAAATGCTCTTCGTCTTCTCCACTGCAGAAAAACTATGCTGAATTCTGCAGCACTTTTACACTCTGACAAACGTTTAATGTCTAATGTTAATATGCATACAGAATATATATATATATATATATATATATATATATATATATATATATATATATATATATATAAACCTTTTGTTTAAGAAAATGTATTAATTGAATAAAAATACATTTTAGAAAATATTGTTTTAACAAATATGGGTACAACTGTTGGTATCTCTGCTGTTAAAGCTTTTGTAAGCCTATATTTTTTGTAGGTTGACAGTCCTACAGTACTTCCTCTTGTCCTATAGTAATTTATGATCATCTACGATACGTCCATGATCATTCCTCTTTTTACAATCTCTTGTGCTCTCCCCTCATGAGCACACTGCACAGGTTTTCTGTAAGATTTAACTGCGAGCACTGTCATGCTCATTAAAAAAGGCAGATTTTGTAGTAAATTCTGTTTGCGTTGATTTTGCCATATCCTTTTGAGAGATCCAATTACGACCCCATTTTAATTTGCCTTATAGTATGCTAGATGAAAACAAAATGTTATTGCAGCTGATGATGCCATGGGTCATAACAAGGTTGCCAGCACAAGAGAAATGGGCCCAATGCATCAAAGATTGTCCACAATCCTCAGCTATTGATATATGGATATTTTCCTCATAGTCTTTGCTTTTTTCATGCCAGACTGGCACACCGCTGGAGGGTAATCTTAGTCTCATTTCACCATCTTGGTTCCATTTGGTTTCCAGTCAAAGTCCCAGTAGAACTGATGTTCGTGATGGTAGGAAGAAAAAAAAAAAACATTTCTCTCAAAGTAGTTTGCATTTTGATAGCATCTACTGGTTGTTATGGAGACCAGGTGACAACAACATTTTAGGAGATTGTTAGAAATATGAACAATTGTGCCAGCTGGGATTTCTTTAAAAGCAAAAAAATTTGATAAAAATACTGCCACATTTGTCTGTCAGTAGAAATCATTGTACTGAACCAAACAGATGTAGGTCTCTTCTTTACAGTCTGAATACTCATTATGACCATTTATTCTCTGGTCCTTCTTGGACGCCAGTTCATCTCCAAAGGACCTCATAGGCGTCTCTCCAGCTGGCACTACAAGCTGACCTTTGCCACAACAAAACATCTAGAATGCTCTAAGTCTCGGCTCACACTCAGAAACACGCACATTGAAGCTCAAAGACCCACAGCCCTACAACTACACATGCTGCAGGACTGCCAGCTGGAGCGAAAGCGTTTAAGCAAGAATACAAAATGACAGCCTTGTTCCTCTTTCAACCTGGAGTAAAACGAAAGAGTTCCCCCCGTTCTTCTCTCTGTCTTCCATTTTGTGCTTGTCTGACCCCACTAGTCCTTCTGGTTGCACCTTTGCAAGGGCGCTCATATTGAAAAGTGGCAGCCAATCCAGGTCCAAATGTGATTAATTTGCTGCATTCACCAGGGTTGTTCTTGCCACACAATAGAAATGAACTGTCGAGGAGTCCATTAAAAGGCCCCACAAGCCAGAGGGACCCCTTCCCAGGCACTTGGCAACGAACAGAGGGTCATTTGCTGCAGTCAAGAAGTTTTCAAAGGTGTGTGAAAGAGAGAATGTACATGGAAAACCCTGTGTGTGTGCACTTCTAGGTTTATTTAACACGATAAATAATATTTTGATAGCTTAGCACATCATAACGTGTGACGATAATTCAGCGTAACAAGAGGTGCTTTGACTGCGTGATTGGAGGCCATTAAAAACAACTCCTGAGGTAATCAGTCGTGAAAGGCATTTATTACAGCATCTTTTAAAATGAGCATACATTCTTGTGTCACACAACACTTGCTAAGCCAACTTTTATATTTTCGCACTGCGTGTTTACCGTTGTAGGGTTAAATCTTATTGAAATCCCTGTTTGATCTGGGAAACACTGTATGTTTCAACTTAGTTTCCTTCAAAAAGTGAAACTCGGAAGAAAAAAATGTAGATTAGTTTAAAATGGGACCAGTATAACCTGATACAGTACTGCTGTATTAGGGCAACAAGATTTCGCAATGACAAAAAGCCATAATATTTCTGGTCTAAACCACTCCCTTGCAAAGTGCCGTACCTTTGCTGGCAGTATGCAGCTTTGTCTGTCAAAATATCTCTAAGGTATTATCATTGTTAAGAGGTTGTTGGGGTAGCTTGTTATGTGGGCATTGAGGGAGACCACTTTAAACAAACTGTGTAGCAGCAGGTACTCAGAGACAAAAGAAACAGTAAAATACTGACAAGAAACTAGTGCTCTGTAAACGATGTAAAAACACCCACACTGGCAAATTGTTAGAAACCAATGATGGTACAGATGAAATACAAAAGACATAGTGGCCTAGTGGTTAGAGCATTGCACTTGTGTCCCGAAGGTTCTGGGTTCAACTCTAACAGACTGCCACTTTGTCCCAGAGCAAGACCCTTAACCCCAGATTGCTCCCTGGGCGTGGCATAGGCAGCCCACTGCTCCCCAATGGGATGGGTTAAATGAAAAGAACAAATTTCATTGGAATATATGTTGCAATGACAATAAAGCTGTTTATTATAAAAACAAACACAAGATATATAGAGTGGTTTATCATTCAAAGGTAAAAAAAAAGTCTACACTCATTAGATAAAACACTGTTTGTTATTGGTGAGAACCTTGACTCTGTGAAAACCAAAAAAATAAGGATTCTTTAGTTTTCTTAAAACATTCTCATGAACTCAACATCTCCCTCCCACACTCGTCATTTGTGTTCTCCTCATTAGAGGCGAGTATCCCCACTTGTCACGCGGCAGACCGGGGTTTGATTCCCCGATAGAGAACACACCTAACCCGGGAGTGGTGGCCTATCGTTTAGAGAGCTGGGCATTTGTGACTTGGAGAGGCTCCAAATGTTGACGGTTCAAAATTTAGTCAGTCACCCTAGGTTTCTGAGCAATTCCCTTAAACACAGATTGCTCCCCATACACCACTCAGTATCTACAGCACACTGCTCCCTAAGGGATGGGTTAAATGCTGAGACATTTCCCCTCTGAGGGACAATAAAGGGAAATATTTATTCATTTCGTAAGCTGAATCAATCTTTACACTGCTAATTTTATGAGTTACAAAAGCCTTGGAGAAGCCTCACAAACTTTTAAATTGTTTATGTAGCATACTAAGGAGAGAAAAAAAGATAAGATGGCAGACACGATTTGAACAATTTGTTAACGCAATGAGAAAACAAAGACTTTGAGACATTAGCTGCTAACAAAATCTAAAGTTAGCATCTGCTTGGATGCTTACGAATGGTGCGGATGGAAAATATTTTGTGACTATTAATCATCCTCGGTTCAAAGTCGAGAATGCTTAGACATATTAATTCATCATAACACAAAACAGGAGTATTTCAAAACTTTTTTGTTCTTTGGACCTACTTTCAAATAGAGAAGCATGAAGACTAGAAATGTGGGAAAGTACCTGGACAGGGATATTCTACACTGATTGGAGTCTGTAAATCAAAGTTAGCGGTTTGTGATTTATTTTTTTATTTGTTTATCAAAGAAAATGATTTATGGATTCATAAAAATATTGTTAAAATCTCATCTTGATTCCTTCGCATGAACCTTATATTGTTCATTGCCTTGGCTCTGGATGAATTGTTACTGCCTTTTTAGCACTGTTTATTTTTTAATGCAGTGTACCATGGCACCTGTATTTGTTTTTGTCTTTTCTGTTGAAGCGTCTCATCATCTCTGTTTTCCATCTGTCTCCCTCTCTCACTCATTCTCATTTGGTGCAACAAAGCCGAGTGCTGAAACAGTGTCATAATTAGTCCTGATTGATGTAGCATATTAAGCAGCAAACAATTAGCATACAGTATATTGCGACTCTTGCCATCTGAAAATGAGTGATGTGACTGACCCGCGTTATGCACAAGCTCAATAACAACGTGAGGCACAGGCGCGCGCAGACACACACACACACACACACACACACACGGGCTCACCCAGCTTTAACAGCAGTGCCAAAGAAATTCAAGCACATCATGCTGCACAACACCTTTTTGTTCTGCCATGTTTTATTTTGCATAAGCGATCAGATTTGTAAGATAAGAGGCTGAAAAACTTTCATAAGTGCTTTCTAAATCTCTCAGTCTCTGATCCGGTGATCTCTCAACTCTGACGGGAGTTGTTTATAAATTCAAATTTATCATTACAACGTCATGAAAATAGAAAGTGAAAAAAAAAAAAAATCAGGATTTAGCTGAATGATCAAGAGCTTATGACCAATAAACTACATTCAAGATCCAAACAAATTTTTTTAACAAACAAGAGAAGTCTGTCTTTAAGCCCCAAGAGCCCTTGATTCATAAAGAGAAATTGAACAAATAACATAAATGCACCCAGTAATTAGCTGATGAGTGGAATTGGACAAGTTTCAGTTTGATCAATCCAGAAAGGAGATTGGCTTAAAGGATCCCTACGAATCCAATTTTTGGTTTCAGTGAATGCACCCTATTTGAGTTCTTCCCGCTTGCGGTAACAACACACTTTGGTGTGGAAGGAAGGGGATGAAGAATCAAAGTTGCCTTTTTTCTGTCAGTGGCCTTTTTCAAAATGAAGTCAGAGGAAGAACATAGATGTAAGAAGCTATTTCAAAGGAACAATTTTCTATGGGTTTGCAACTCTACGGGATGTGGAGACATATATGCAGTTTATTCAGGCCGCGAAAGCATGATAGAGAGCAAGTCTTTCAAAAGATAACAAGAAGGCTGAGCAAATTACGGCAAACTTGCTTCGCTTTATCCTATGGAGCTTTCAGCCTCAGCCTTTTAAAATCCAAATACCTAGGTAAGAATCTCCATTCTCTTGGGTACACATGGAAAGTGTTGCTTTAGTCATGCTAGTTGCACTAACCGCTAATAATAAGACGCTGACCGGTTAAATATGTCAACTCTGTAATGTGCATTTTAAAATGGTAAAACTTTTTCAGTGGCTGCTCTCTCACAGATGCTTCAAGGCATTGGCTCTGTTTTTATTGTAAACGATAAATGGCCATCCCTGCAAGTAAGGTTAGAGAAACATTTTTATTCCTATTATATTTTGTTATCTTTTCATAGTTCATAGAGAGAACTCATAGTCAAACAAAATCAACTACAGATTTACAAGAAAATGGAAATCAGCAAATGGCCAGGAAAAGTGCAATCTGTTATATGGCACCAACAACTTTAGATCCACACTGAGACATGGAAAGAAAACCTTTACTTATTTCAACTTTTCACCAAGGTCGTATAACAAAGGAGAATAAATTACAGGGTGAATATGATCAGCGTCCAAGCGCCACTCAGTAGATCCCTGAAAACACACCATGCACCCAGTAGAGACAGAAATTATGCCAAGCTTTCATTAACTGGCACACTGCTCCGTTTCAATTAAAGCGCACTGAGCAGTTTCAGATGTTTGTTTGCTTTTCTGCTTTTTTTTTAATACCTTTGTTTGTGAACGATTATGCTTGTCAGTGAGGTAATGTGTCCACATGTGTGCACAGCCACCTCTGTCCACCAGGCAGAAGGAGCAGGGGGGCTTGATTATCCGGTCCTGTTCTTAGCATGGAACATGGTCCAATCCTCACAAAAGCAGAGACTGAGGCAGGGGCCTCTGAAACCACTGTAACCAATTGTTCTCTCTACGTTAGACAAATGGGTGGCAGGGGTTCACATGTAGGAGGGGTTTAGCACAGATCGAGGAGGCATTTCCTTTTCCAATTGTGGAAGGTAGGTTTTTTTCCATACTAATATATATACACAAAATAGATTCTTTCTCATTTCTTTGCCTCATGAAAAGAGGTTTTTACCTGGTTTTCTTCATCCCTCTGGCACAGAACAAGACCTTCTGCTAATATTGCAAACATCTCTAGAGTTTGCAAATCCCTGTGAGCACTCCCACAGCAGCTTTAAGCTCTGCCTGGGGCTCCCTACCTGGGGCTTTGGGCTTAGGAGCTCTCCTTTGGGGCCTGGAGACACAGAGAAGGCTGGCTGGGAGGATAAATACAAATTTAATTCTACTGGGAGCACATAAGAGGTGCGCGTAAGAGAGAGAGAGAGAGCACATACGACGTTATGAAAGCAAAGAGAGTCAGAGCATAAATGAGTCAGTGTAGCTGAAAAAGGGCAGAGAAAGAGATGGGTGAAGTCGTTGCTAACTTAGTAGTCGTGATCTCAAAGCACGCAGTTGTCCTCTGGGCTTGGCAGGTATGACTAGGCTCATTTCCCAAAATGCAAATCACACAACAGGTGCACAAGGTGTTGTTCTTCAACAGAAAAAGAGCAGAGAGTTCATTCCTGCATTCTTCCTTGTGACTCTTCCTCACCTTGGTGGTTTTTAGGCCTGTCCAGCCGGTTTCTAACCCAAATGACTTTACAGCAGTACTACTATTTACCTATCAAAGCAGCTTTTATCTGTGTGAGGCGTAGATGAACACAAGCACAGGTGCAGCAGAGACACCTACAAGCCTTCCCAGTTTATGCCATACATGTGTTTCCATGGCAAAAGCAAGCCAGCATACTCGAGCGCACGCATATGTGTGTCTTTGAAGCACAACGGTGCTGGAAAAAGTGCTAACACAAAGCCACAGGGAGGGCACTCCTGATCTCCCGCCAACAGAAAAGGTCAAACTCTTCAATATTAACTCTGGCTTAGGTCACCACGCTGATTACGTTACAATAACCATTTTACGCACTGCATCCACCCCCCTTCGCCCCTCCACAGACCCCCCCACCCCCACCCTCCACCCCCGCCAGTCCTCACACGTCCATTTGGAACAAGAACCCGATCAGAGACACAGTCATCTGGGCGCCCCATGCAGACGTTCATAAACACATTCTCACACAAGTGCCCACAATCGCAACTGTCTACAGGGGTCTTAGCAGAAAACCCAGAGCCGCAGTGCGATACGACATGCAATGGAAATTTAAGTCGATATGGTAGAAGTGTGAAAAAGGACATATCCATGCACAGACTGTGTGAGTCACAAATGTAACCAAGCCTAGGTCTGGAAGAATGCTGTGGTTTCAGACCGGGGAACCGATCTCCACATGCATTTAAGTCTCATGGCACAAAATCAAAAGCATTATATTTACGTGGACACCAAAAGAGGCAAAAAAAAAGTTAGGAGAGGAGTTGTTGGTACTTGTGTGTGTGTGTGTGTGTGTGTGTGCATACAAGCAACTTTCATTACAAGGAAGTCCCCTTTTCAGTGCATTGGAGACAGCTTTTAGCCAATGGGCTGAAAAGGGTTTTGGTTTTCAAAATCAAGACACCAATGAAATTACATTTACAAAAAGGTTCATGGGCAAGCACTTGCTGGCTATCAAGATAAATCTAGGTTTTAAAGGTTAGTTTCACAAATTTAAAAATTGCACATCATCCAATTCCTAGGCCTTAATGTGCTTTGATAACAACCCTGGGAAAATCTCGGTCAAAGGTGGTCCTAAAGTAAATTAAAGTATCCTTGAGAAAATCTGTTATACACAAATGTTAAGAATAATTTATTATTTTCCAAAAACAATAAAGGTTTCGTGAATCTTAAACCGTGCTTTAAAGTATGTCTGTTTAGTGTAGAAAAATACAGTTCCAGTTTCACGCATCCGAGCATTTTAGATATTTAATATATCAATGATTTAAAGTTTAGCTCCCAGTGAGGCACATACTGTATGACACCCCTGCAACTCAACTGTTTATGTTTTGGCCCAAGCCTACTTAAAAATGGTTAGTTTGGATGGACATTCAACTCTCCAGAATGTTAAATCTTTGCTAAATTTATGTTGAAAAAGTATGGTAACTGTATGCTATGTGCTCTAAAACAGACTTGGCTGCTTTACTTTATCAGTAAAGGATTTTATATAGTTTCTTGGCCAACCTGTTGAAAGTTCGAGCCTCGGCAGGCCTCAAAGACACGGTAATGAGCATGTGTGAGCGTTTCAAACACTCCCCCTCCCATCCATCATGTCAACAATTACAGAGATTGAATGGAGTAATTTTCTTGCAAGTCAGTTTTATTCTGATTGCTGTCACATTAAAAAAAAATAATAAGACTGCCGTTAAACACAAGCATTTAAGCCGTGATGAATCCAAATAAGATTGAAAGGGAGTGAGAGAAAGACTGACGGGGGACAATTGTGTGGTAAAAATATATAAATAAAGAAAATGGAAGGAGCAGAAGTCACCATGAGTGAATTAATTTTGGATCAGCGGTGGAACCATATTAAATGACACCTAGTGAAATGTGTGGCCAAAGCTGTCATCTCCAGCGCCTCCTTTCTGCTCTGAATCATCTTAATCCTATTTAATACTGTACCGCTGAATGTCTGTCTGTGCTGCTCACAATGTCGTACAGTAGCCTAGTGTTGTGTTTAATTATGTGCTGAAGCTTTTGCTTCCTCTGAAGTATTAAAGAAAAGGAATGCAGTGGAGCAAAGTCAAATAGAATATTATTATATTTAATGCGATTATGCCATTATTGAGATAATGGGCCCTGATCTGCAATAGAGTTAAGAGGTATTTATTTTTTTATTTCCTTTCTTGCCTTTCTAGATGTACAACACTAAGGCCCAGCTAAATCTCTCTGTGTTTTAAACATGTATTCACTTCCTTCAAAGTTGAAAGAATTTGTATATTAGATTCAGATTCTCCTTTTTTGTTTTTACACTTGGCTATTTCATCTCTTTACACCAACATCTGTTGTTGCACACTGTCAGACAGCTGGCTGAAAGAAGATTGCAACACTTTTTATAATAATAATAATTGCACTTTATTGATCTCACAATGGAGAAATTAATTTCTGCGTCTTAACCCATCCCCTTGGGGAGCAGTGGGCTGCCACTGTGCAGCGCCTGGGGAGCAACCGGGGGGTTAAGGGTCTTGCTCAGGCACCCAGAGTGCAGGCTGTGGGGATCAAACCGGGTACTTGCAACCTTCTCAGAGTGCAAGCGCACTGCTCTAACCACTATGCCAACACCTACAGCAAGGCCTATAAATGGCTCTGGTTAAAAATCCCCTGTTGTGAAAAACAAACAGCAAATCTAATGATTAACATTATAATAATGATTATTTGAAGTTATTTTTGCAACTATACAAATAACTATTAATTCTCTGTTTGAAAAAAGCAATTACATCATTTCATACATTTTAATTTTAAAATTTTTCGTAAAATATTTGTTATCTTGGAAGCATGGTATTTTTTATCAATTCTTCTGGGTTGGTTTGATGTTCCTCTGTCAAACTGAAAACAGTGTGTTTGTGTAAATGGATCCTCTTCAGACCTTTTTAAATATTATTAATGGTGTACCTCTAGGGTCAGTGCTGGGACCTACACCGTTTACTAGTTACATAAATGACGTAGGTCAACCAAAACAGGCTTCTGTCCATCTGTATGCTAATGACCATTGTTTGCTGTCATGCTTGTCCTCCAGCTCTTGCTTCTAAGCAGCTGTTGTCTGCACCCAGTCGCAATTAAAACACCTCAGACTGGTACTGAATACAAATAAAACCAAGGTGATGTTGTTTTCCAAAAAAAAAACAGGATTGCCTGTCATTTTACTTTGAATTATATTCTACTACAAATATCTTGGTAAGACAATTAATGAAAAGTTTTAAAGCTCACATTGATAGTCTTTTGAAGAAGCCGAGACTAGAGGTAGGCGTCTGTTTAAGATTGTATTTTCTTTTAATGCCAGGAAACATGTATTGGCCTCTTTTGGAGACTACATGTATAAATGCAGGTTTTATTAATATTAATTTTAAACAAACTCAGCTTACATGTCATAACCTGAGAAACTCATACTAACCCATTACCAATACCCAATATGGATCATTGTCTTTAACAATCGATTTGTCAAAGCACTTAAACTCTATCCAGCTTCTGCGAGAAGCATCAGTATTATAATAACTGCTCCTTTAAGGTTTAGTAGTTGATAAATCAGCTATAATTGTGAATCTGACGGTTCCTAAAGTAAAGTTGCCTAGCACCTAAGAAACGGCATTTACCACCAAGAGGTGCCGTAAACATGCCCATCCCGGAGGTTAAAAATGAGTCCCGTAAACAATGGGGGAGTTCTGACAGATCTCCTCACCAGTTTCATATCTGCTCCCGCTGAGATCTGGGCCCATCCGTGGGTGAGAGATGAGGCTCCAGGACTGCAGCACTAACACTTTGTCACCATAGACAATGAGAAGGAGGAACTTGTCAGGTGTAATCAGCGGGGGTGACACGTGAAAGTGGAGAAGGCCACAATTTGAGGATGGATTAAGGGGCTGATTTCCCTCCTGTTAACACACATTATGAATGCTTCCCTGTTGGCAACAGTGGTTAGAAAAAAAAAACAGAAGGAATGCAATCATTTATGTCATATTTCTGTGGTTGAGTCTATGAACAAGTTTCCACTGGCAGCAACAACAATACCTGCCATTACAGTTTTTTCATACCAGGATAGATGGCAGTTCTCCAATGTGACTTTTCCAGTAGAGGGTCACATTAGGCAAATACATCCTGAGGGCTTATTCACAATCAGTTGCATAAAAAACACATTATACAAAAGAGTAGATCAAACTCTTTATTTATGGCGAGCATGGTAGACTCGCCTTCTAGTTTACATTTCAAATTCACAGCTGGGTAATCAATCATTAAAAGCAAAGCAAGTTGGAATTGTCATTTTTCAAGACCTTCTTGTTTGCATTGAGAGACAATTTAATGTTTTGATTATAAAAACATGTTTAATCAAATTGGCAGCATACGCAGTTTTATCAACACCAAATCCTTGTGTATTTTTTATTTTTTTTACCTTCATGATAGTTACTGGTATATTCTCCAAGTTGATAGTTAATAAAGGATCTCTGTCAATAAAGACACTATACCGCAAACAGTGTGAAGCAAAGAAGCTTGAGGAAAAAGATAATTTAAAGTAATCAATGATTTCATTTGATTTCCTCACTTTAACAGACACTATATTAGACAGGAAAAAAAGCCCAAGGCACACACCAGTATGATTCATAACAATATAAAGAGAGTGAGGATAAAAACTGGAAAGATAAAAACAGACTGTCTGAGCAATCTAACATCATCAAACATGAAGAAGATCAAACAAAAACTACCTGGATCCAAATTTGATACCACATAAGGTTTGACGGGTCCTACTCAGTTCATACCTTTAACAGTTCATTATCCCATTTCAGAACCAAGCCTTTACAATTAAGTAGGCAGATAAATAATAAATAATTTCAAACATATTATGTTATCTCTGTCTTTTGTACATGCAATTCCTAATTTTTTTTAATTCTGATCCCTCTTAAACCAACCCAGTCTTTAAAAATCAACAAATATTATCCCTGATCAAAAAAACAACAACTCTTAAATGACTTCCTGTTACTAGATATTATTTAGCGTAGTCCCATTACTATAGTTTCTTACAGGAGACAACGAGTAAACTATAGAAAATACAATAGTTGATTTTAAAAGAAGGCAATGAAACATCCTCTAGATGTTATGAAGCTATGATTGGTACAAAATAGCTTCATTTCAGATTCAATTCAATTCAATTTTATTTATAAAGCGCCAATTCATGAAACATGTCATCTCAACGCACTTTACAAAGTAAAATTCAATCATATTATACAGATTACACTGAAAACTACAGAGGTACCATTTACTTTCATTCATGCAAACCATTTCATACCAAGGTATTTACCATAGAGTAGAAGATTAATAATTTTAATAACTGAGTATTTTAATGAGCAATAGAAGTAATTCCTAAAAATGCTCAAATCTCACAGATAGCGTACAATTTGTATCGATTATGGCTACGACCCCTAGTTGGAGAAACTGTCTCTGATGGAACATGAGAGATTTTGCAGCCTGATCATACCAAAATAAGCATGTGCAACCTTCTTCTGGCAGATATATTTGAGTCAGAGTGTGTGCTGATTATACTAGATTTATTTAAACCGCTCACTCGGGGTAACAAATTGATACAATATATCTGCCACTGAATGCTTCCAGTGGCAGACATTTATGTACCTGAAAATATTGGGTACGAAATGATCAAAACTGCTGAGGTAAGAAGTGATGAAAGAGCCAAAATAACAAGCACCTCTAATAAAACAAGAGCGTCTGACTCCCCAGTTTGTAATCGTATTAAGTTTGACTTTATCTCTTATTTAAATAATTTGTAACATTTGTATAAGTAATTGACTACATGGATTAAACTTGTTAATTCTTTGCATTTTGCTCTTTTAGTTTCCACATTTAGTAACCTCACACCAATACACAAAATTAATCCAAGGATTTAGCATCAGATAAGGATAAAAACATTTTTTATTGTATTAGTAAAAAGGCCTACTCTGTGATGTCAGTCTCTATTACATAGTATAGACAATCCCATGCAGAGCAAGATTTCTCCTCTACTTGCTATTTCGCTGTAGGTAAAAATTAAGCTCTGAAATGAAAGTCTTTACAAGACGACCAGATGGTTTCATGATAAACAGTGGTGCTAATGTTCTCAGTGACCTCCGGGTGACTCTGGATAGGAGAATGCGCTTCTGGCTGTGCCTTGCACTTAAAAAACTCACTTATTTTTGCTGTTGTGAGCCAAAAACATGAATCAAATATAATTTGTTAGCGAGAAAACCAGGGTTTACTGTAAAAGTCTGTCTGACAAAACTGTGTTTGTTTTATCTTAAGCTACATAACTTTTTAAAATAAATCAAATAGACAGTGTTCTGTTTTATGTAATAAGTGATCCATTGATTGTCTAAAAAGTCTAAAAATTTAACCTAAACATTAAAGCTGTTTTTTTTTCCCAAGGATTATTTGCTGAAGGTTTATAGCAATCTCTAAAAGCTTTTGAAATCAAGCAGTTATTATGATTTGGGTGTCACAAGAAAATATTACGTTGTCATTACCGGTAAGATGTGAAAAATATTGTATAATTTGTTGTTAATATCAAAAGCCAACATCTGCTTTTCAAAACAGCATTCAAGCAAATAGCGAGCCAACTACTGTTGAATTAAGTTGAGCAACACTTGGCAATGGAAAGCCAAACTTGTTTAGCCCGGGGGGAAAAGAAATTAATATTAACAACATTTTTAAAAAGCCTTAACGGTATGTGTACAGAGAAACTATTAACTGTCATGAATTCCTGCATTTAAATTGCTCATGTCTGCTGAGCCTTTCATTAACCCCAAATGATCTGGAATACATGTGGTCATAGACACAAACACAGTGAATGTTGCACCTGGTCTTAAGTGATTATCATTTTTAGAAAATTATTAGAACTTTAAGATCAGGCACAGGTTGACATTTTTTTCCCCTGTGTTTGTGGATGACTTATCTTAATTTTCACTAATTGAGGAAGTTAAACGAAAAATACAGTCCTTCACTTTTCTGTTTTAGCTTAAAGTCTTTAAGATACTCCAGCATGTGTAATATGTAGGAGGAAATAGAGAGTTCCTTTTATCTCTTTTCCACTCTCCAACCTCCAGATGGAATCAGGAAGCTGTCACGGTGAACAGTGCCCCCCCAAAAAAATGGGGGCACTTTCTTGGGCCACCTTTTCACCACGAGGACCCAACAACCAGAGTCCTCCTGTGGGAATGAAAGACAGGGGACAGATGAAAGCAGGAAAGAGGGGATGACTCCCCTGATCCTTTCCTCTCTTCTCCTTCACCCACCCGGAGGAAAATTTAATAAAGTCCACATACCAAGAGCAACACAAGAGAGATGAGAACACATGAAAGGAAAGATGGAGAGAAGGAAAAATGGAAAGAGAGGGGGGGGGGGAACAGAGGGGTGGCGATGATGAGTGACGCCTCTCCCATGGTGTCATCTGTGACCTTCAGGATGTCCAAAAAGCACTGAACCTCAGGAGGTGCGATGAAACAGGGATGCCACACACAAACAAAAGGAAAAGAGACAAACAATCCTATCCTCAAAACACGGCTTGTACGCCAGGCATGGGCTGGTCTTAAGGTACTTTAACTTTTCTACTTTTACTTTGACGGATTAAGCTGTTACGGTTTAGATAGCATTAAAATTTGCATCATATGGTTGCTACAGGTTAAAGTCCTTTTAACGTGATACCAGAGAACGTGTGGGACTGACGGGAGTTTTCTTCGGCTCTATGGAGTATAGAACAACAGTCAGCTGTCAGAAAAAGCTATCGCTGTTTTCTTTTTTTACAAGAAGGTCAAAGTTGGCTGTTCTTATTCCATATTTATATGGCAATACCTCTTTTTACATGCACTTTTATGTAACTTTTACTGTTTTATTCTAAAGAGACCTTGTGTGTTCTCGAAGGCGCCTATAAATAAATTGATCAATTATAATTGTTATCGTCATTATTATCATTAATTGCCAAAAATACCGTCATGGAGTAGAAGCTAAGGTAGTGTCACCCATCACTCTTATTTGAGTTGGCAAGGTACGAGCAGCAAGTCTTACCAAAGGCCCGACTAATAGCTTCTAATATTTGCTTCTTAGACTTGTGGTACTCTAACAGAGCAGTACAACAGTTGAATAATCAAAGGGTACTTGAAAACTGCTAAGTTTAGTCTGTGTTTATTTTACATTTTTAAATTCAAGTCTGTGTAACAAAATCAAAACACGATAAAAAAAACAAAAAAAAACAAGGCGATCATGGTAAATGTTTTGGCTTTAAATCTTAAATGTAAATACTATATCGGCCCATGCTTATTGGAAGCCAACCACAAGAATACAAGAATGCAGATATTTGGTGAAGTCCAACACCATTTCATCACATATTTGTCACACTCAGCCACTCAGTCAACAACACAAAAGTAGACACCGGTGTTAATTGCGCTTCCAATAATTTGTCGTCTTTCGTAGATAACTAAACACAGCGGGAGATTGGGCACATCTCCTTAATGACAGGTTTTCACACCTAAGGTCTACACTAAACTGGAGAGATGGTGGGAGATATTTCAGAAGGAGAGAATGCTAAAGTTGGGAATAAAGGACACAATAAGGAAGAGAGAGATGGCATTAAGAAGAGCCGGCAAGCAATACAGTACAAAAAGAAAAAAAGAGGGAGGGTGAATGAGACTAAAACAGGTGAAAGATGGGAGACATAAATCATAGTTAGTGTGAAGAAAAACAGGTCAGGACAGATAAGAGAAAAAAAAAGAGCGTGAAAGGATGAAGGTGAATGTCAGACGAGTCACGAGCAAAGCAAAGGAGTAAATAATGCTGAAATTGTAGATCGGCACCATAGATGTGAAGGGTATGTGTGTTTGTGTCGATGCTGGAGGGCAATATTCCTGTTGAGTGCCAGCCAACAGATGGTGTCTAATCTATGGAAGCCCACCCCAGCCCGTCATGGCACAGCAAGAGCTGAGACCCCAAGTGGTGCTCACACACTTATCAACCGTCAGCGGACTAACGCCCTCCAAAAGAACACAAGCGAAGCGCATGTGAAACATGCTCCAGAACATGTAGAAGGATGGAGGCAAACCTCCGAGGGAAAGTTAAGACTCCGTCGCAGCACAGCTCCACCATGGTGGCATCTCATCAGACCCAAATTCTATCGGAAGCGAGACAAGCACCACAAACATGGTCATAAAAATCTGTTTTAGTGGCAAAAAGTACAAAAAGTCCTCCAACAGATGGTCTGGCCCCTACAGACTCCTCATCTCAGCATCGTTAAGGAAGCCTGAGATTACACGAACAGACAGAAGTCACTGACGCAGCCCACTGTCACAGGAAGCGCCGTACTAAAGGCTTGAGTCGCCCCTAATTTCTTCATACTTTCCTTAATGGATAGCCATTATATACCGCTCTATCTATGGGTAATTAGACAAAGAAAGCTAAACATATGCAACATTTATTAAGTTGCATACCTCTATGTTTAACCTTTTTTAACACACTCCCATCCTGTCTATCTTTATATATAGAAAAGCTTGCTGAAATTGTCTGTTTTAATATGTACAGTTCCTGTTAATTGTGTGTGGTTGCTCACCTGCTTTATAAGCTTAGAGTTTTGCTTTGAATGTCTTTTTTTTTACCCCCTCACACTGTGGATATCTAAGGAGACTGCATAGAGCAGGTCCCATGATACAGACAGATAGGAAGCTGAAGCAATATCGTCTCTTTTACCCATTGAAAATCCTTGTTAAATGAGAAAACCCCTTAGATTGCTGCAGAAAATCTAGTTTGATCATAAAATCATGTAAACTACCTACAACAGTCTTTGTTTAAAACTGGACACACAAAACACAGCTTTGTGACAATCCAATAAAAGGTTATCAGGATTTTAGGGTGGTCTGTTATTCTAATACCAATCATTTAAAAAAGGCCTTGACTGTGGCAAAACTTCCCAAATATACATGTTAGTCACATGGGCAGGTATGATGTTTTCTGATTCCCAAGTAAAAGCATGAAACAAATGTTGTTTTTTTGCAAATAAAAAGACAATCAAGGGAAAACAAATTGTCTTAATTCTCAGTTATCCAGTTCTCTTAAAATTTTCATAGCAAAAGTTATTGTATTCCTATTAAGTTATGAAAGCATGGACTTATTCAACAATGTACTGACTTCTGCACTTAACAGTCTTTTGAAATCAGTGATTAAGCTTTTTCAGTGTGTTCTGTCATCAACACAACTATAATTAACAGCAAATTACCCTCTAATAACTTGGATAGTTTTGATCTTTGTTATTTTGGTTTTAGATGCACAAAATGTATGTTAGGGAATTTATTGGACCACAACACTCAGGTCATCGCCAAATTCTAACCCATCATTTCTAATAAAAAGTGAAGAAACATCCAAAAAACCCTTAGATTGCGCCAGGAAATCTAGTTTGATCATAAAATCATGTAAACTACCTACAACAGTCGTTGTTTAAAACTGGACACACAAAATGCAGCTTTGTGGCGATCCAATCATGTCACATGCAATCAGAATGCAATGTTCTGATTGCATTCAACTGGGTTTGCAGATATGTAAACATGCAAATGTGCATATAGTCTTGAAGTATCAAGAATCTTTATTGTCATTATGTAACCATACTGACATTTTGGTGAGACACTGGCTCAGAAGTCACATAGATTCACATATAACACAGAGACACAATAAGACATTATGTTCAAATAGTTGATTGCACAGACAACATTGATTGAGAAGCTAGTAGTAGTAACTCCAGTTGACAAAATTGGCCTTTTATCCTTTGGAATTGACCAAGATCTTACAAACGAATGTGTAAGATGTTGTAGACTGATCATCCAAAAGGAGGAAGTTTGGAGCTATTGGAAGATTTTACTGTGCTTAATTTATTTAAAGGGCACTGGTCAATGCTGTGAGCAAATCAAGTTAGGTGCTATTGAAATTCTCCAGCTGTGCTGAACATGGATATCTCAGGAGAGCCTTTCTAAAAACTATTAAACTCAAAAGTTTTTGCATAATTAGATTTTACTCATATTAGAAGCAGTTCCTTCAACAATTTGGGGCCAACAGACCCCTTGAGTTTAGGGTTAATTCTCTTCCCATCAAAGTAATTTTCAAAGGTGAGACTTTTCAAGAATCAAATCAATGAAAATCATTTTTTGTCATAACATAGCTGTCAAACCAGGTTTGTCAAAAAAAACTTTTGCACTTATCCAGGGCAATTTACAGCGAATGAGCATCACATTAAGAGCACTCAGTGAAAGAGTTTGGGAAACAAAGACGTATACATTTCTTTTTACATAATGCTTTTAATTATGTTAAATATTTTGTCCTGTTTTTATTTTTTCTTTTCTGTTATTGCAATCTCTACTTTTAATGGTGTATCTTATCTGTATTCTATTGTGCCTGTTTTTATTTTATTGATTGTTTTATTGACTGTAGCAACTTGCATTTCTAAAAAAAAAAAAAAAAAAAAGAAACTCAAAGTGTGATATAATTAAACTGATTAATAATATTATCATCAGCTTTACAGGCCATAATGTCTTTGCGTCTTTGGGTCTGGTGAGACCAGCCAGGAGCTAAGCATGAAGGTGCTTGTGTTGCAGCCCTGGAAATGTGTGTTTGTGCATACTCTGTAGGACAGCGAGTGTTTGTGCAGATGTGATTTTTGATGCATGGATGTAAAAATGGAAGGCGGGGGAAAAAAAAGAGGGAAAGCCGGAGAAAGCTTAGAGAACCATGTGGGATGAATTAGGCATTATGTTTTAGAAATGGAGGTCTTGAAGGCCTGATGAAAACCTCGGTGTGAACAAAGAAGAGCTGTTAGTCACACTGACCCCCTCGTGCTGCCCCGTCCTGTGATACACAGTGAATCAGAGGCTATTTACTGGGTATTACATAGAAATAAAAGCGTATCCAATCACAAGCTATTCTAACAGAGCAAAATTATTCAGCAATACCACACTGTCAATCTTGATTTTCCTTTAGCATTGCTATTACAAAGGTCACTGTACAATGGCACTTTCAAGCAGCTGCATATTCTCCAAGCACTGAGCTGCGTTATCTTATTTGATAGGAGCTTATTTTAAGGCAGCACATGGATAGGCAAGTATCTGATGGCTGAGTAAAACTATTTACTCAATATTGCATCTGTTCAAACAATATCACATTTTATTTTTATTTTTTTATAATGCACCATAAAAATTAGACATGCTGATTACAGCTTACAATGTTTTTTGAACCCTTGAAAACGTAATGCGCACCATATCATATCATGATAATTGTCCAACTTAACATGTGGGACTTTAAAGGTCTGGTTTCTTATGGGATAGTTTGTGAAATCATTCATATTTGTAGCTAGACAGAATGACTATATTTACAGTCGGTTATTAATTATCTATATAAAGAGTGGAGGTTATATAAGAGAGAGCGTTCAGTATTAACTTGATCTGCAGTTAAAGTCTTTGTATTCTGTCTTACATCCTTTTTAAACACCTCACTGCTACTAAAAATATAGCCTAGCCTCCTTTACTCAGCAGTAATTTCTACACTGAATTGTCTTTTTTCCCGCACCTAAAGTCATGTGAAAATATTAGCACACGCTATGACAGTGTGTGGACTGTTATAGCACGTTTGGACATTTGAACATTTGTCATCAGTTTTAGCAACGTCAAATAAATAAGCAATCGAAACTAAACCTTTTTACTATAGAATAAATTGGGACACCCCAACCTTATTCACACTTACAAGTGCTAAGATGGCACACGGGTTCATGACACTAGGTGCATATGATTACTCAGCATTTTGGTGGAGGTCTGTCCTCTGTAAACCACAGTTAGTTTGGAAAAGTTAATGCCACCATGCCCAGGTCTGGCCATCTAAGCAAGGACACGCTGAGAGCAGAATGCAAGATGTTTAAGTCTCCTGAAATCTTAAATGTCACCTTGGACCTTAGTGCACGCTCTTGCTACTGTTGATGTAAAAGTGAATGCTTATACGATCTAAAAGACTGCACAACGTCAACTGTCATGGGAGGTACCAAAGGCAGAACCGTTTGCGCTCAAAGAAAAGTATGAAGGTCAGACTAAAGTTTGCCAGAGGTCACATAGACAAAGAGCAGGAGGACAACAACAGAAGACGTTTGCCATAAGCCAACCACAACATTCCAGGAGAAGAACCTCATACCAACTGTGAAGCAAAGAGGTTAATGTGTGAAGGTTTGGAGGTGCTTTCCTGCGACAACACATGGCAAGCTCATCGTCATAGAATCCAACATAAATTCTATCTTGGATCAACGAGAGCTTGAAGAAAATGTAAGACCATCTGTAAATAAAAAAATAAAGCTTAAGCAGACCTGGACCGTGCAACATGACAATGATCAAAAACATCCCAGTAAATCCACCAAGGACTGGCTTTTGTGTAACTAACGTCCAACTTATCACCACTAAGGGCCGACCAAGTCTAAAAATCCAACATTTTCGGGCCACAGTTAATTTCTTGATGCATTTCTGATAAAGATGTCTATTTTACTGTGAAAAACAAAGCTGTTGTGATAGCTGAAAAGGGCTAATCCTCAAATATACAAATTCATACTGTCACTCTGAGTGTATGTCTGTTTTCTTTACAGCCTTTTTTCAATTCAGCTCATATAACCGGGCACTTTACACTATTAAACCCTCCCTAACCCCGCCCCCACTGCAGCTCCTAATGTCGGATCCAGAGACACAGGTCATTTGTCATCAGAGAGGGGAGCACGGGGGGAAACAGCAAGCCCAGCATTGAGCTCCCCATTCCGGGCATGACAGCTCTTTGACGTTGCTCCACAGATCTGCTGAATGTAGTCAAGCATCCAGATAGCAGTCAGGGACAAAGATGGAGAAGCGGTGTCAGGCATTGACAGGCGTTCATGCGTTGGCATTTCTATTTATTACCGGACAAAAGTTTGAATGGGCGAAAAACGAGAAACTTACAAGGAGCTAAAAAAGATAAAAATCAAGCAATTACTAATCCACATGCACACCCGCATAATAACAGCACAGGGCGGGGGGTCTAACACGGAGCTCCTCCGAGTTCTTTCTCACTGACCCCATAAGAACCAATATGATTCATTACTGACACACAACACACCTACATACACATATTCAGACTCTCATTACAAGCCATCCAACTGAGGAGGAAGAGGAGAAGGAAGACGAGAGCAGGTCAATAGGGGCACAGAGAATGCATTCCCAATCCCTTAACTTTCTCACCTTTTTGCATTAGATATTCACCACAGTAAGGGAAAGAAGAAGCACGTAAACCGAATGATCTAAAAGGTAATCGGGAACAGGCAGTTGCAGGAGGGGGGGGGGAGGAAACAGGGTAAACAAAGAAAACAGGGAAAGGGGTCACTGAGCCCAGTGTGACATTGTTACAGTTGGTGCTTGGGTTTTAACCCAGCGCGCATGCAGATACTGTATTGATTTGGGCTGTGAGGGGTACGTGATGGCGGTGGGGGTTTCAATAAAAGAAAAGGGGGGGGGGGGGGAAAGAAGGGACAGGAAAATCAATTCTCTTTGCTCAAATGGAAGACGGCCCTCTGGACAAAAAAAAAGAGGAGAGGAAAAGAAAAGAAACGTCGTAAAAGGGGAAAGAGGTCAGATGAGACGAAAGATGGAGGACTAGTGGTCAGCAACCACAGCCGCTTCATTTGAGCCATGCAGTTTATGGTGGATGTACCTCCCCACCCCCCACTTCACCACCCCCCGCCTTAGCCCACACTTCTGGCTTGCTTTTGTCCCTGGATGCTCCGGTCAGCACATTCTGCCTCTTTGTCTGCAGCAACCTCACCTTTCCTCCTGATGTCAATAACTGTATTGAAACTAAGGGTAGGCGGGAACTGAGCTTTACACGCATGCACTAATGCATGCAGTCAGAAAACACAGCACAAGCACAGGTGAATGATACGGCTCTCCCACTGGGGAAACAAAACGTGTTTTTCTGTGTCACCAAATGTCAAAGGTGTACATGTGTGCGCCTATAATAAAAGCGCCGGGTGTTTATGTAGAAGTCGAGCCTTTGCATGCCAAGAATCACCCAGAGATGTCCATTTTGAGTTCACCATGTTGTCAGACAGACATTAGCAGTCTGAGCCAGACATCAACCACTTATCTACCAGCCACTGACAACCCCACCCCCCAATTTCCAAGCCCCTTTCCTCTAGAAATCCCACCAATGACACTAGACCAGGGAAGCATAAGAGAAAGGATGGCAACAGATATTCAATGTGGCACAAAAAACAAACAAAAAAAAACAGAAACAGAGCCCCACTGAAGCACAAATGCACAGCAGGGTGAGGTGTCATGCTTTCCAGCCAATGAGACGCTGGGGTTTGACTCCTTGCATATAATGCGGGACTAAGACCAGGATCAGAACCAACTGAGGTCAGCAGTTCCTAATCAACTGTCTTAATCAGTTCTTAATCAACTGATTAAGACAAAAACATCTTCAAGTGTCTAATGAACCAACAAAAGGAAATAATGAAAATAAAGTGCTGTGAAAAAGTATTTGCCCCCTTTCAGATTACTTGTTGTTGTTGTTTTTTTGCTTCGTTTGTCAAACTTAAAAGCTATAATTCATCACACTACTTTTAATAGAAGAGAGCAAATTATGTTGATTATATTTATTCATCAAATAATAAATGAAGCACGGTAAAGCATCAAGAAATCACTTCAGAGGAACCCATCAGACAACATGAAGTAGGCTAAAAGATGCCAAAACACAAAGGATCATTGCCTGAAATTCAAGAACAGACTTCCCTTTTTTGCAAATTGCAACCATGGGTGAAAACCACTTCTGACAAAAATGCAAAGGTCAGTTCTACATTTGCCACAAAATCCTGATAATCGGCATCACCTTTGAGAAAATATTCTCTGGACCGACGAGACAAAAGAGGAAAATTATGAAAGGTACGCATCCCCTAATATTTGGTGTACAACTACCGCAGCATTTCAGATAATGAAAATCGTACTCACTGACAAACATGGTGGTGATGGAACCATGAAATCAGCTATAGAGTAACTTTTGGGAAAAAAAAGTTATGTTTATTGATTTGAAACATTAAAGTGTGACAAAAAAACAAACAGAGGTAATCAGTAAGGAGACTAAAACCTTTGCACAGCACTGTACACAAAGATCTTATAGGAAATCCTGACTAGATCTAAATATATGTTTGGTGTGTCCGTAGGAGGGTTTGGATAACCTTTAAGTCTGCAGTATGCAGGTGATTTCCCGCTAGTCTGAAACGTGTCCCCCTGACCTTCCAATTAGAGCTCACTACCCAGCAGCACTCTAAATCTTCCCCAGGCTGCTTGGTTTGGACGCGGGTATAAAACAGCTCGCTGTAAAATCATTACTGGGCTGTAAAACACAGGGAAGAATTCACGATTAAAAGAACGGCAGAGACGGGGAGAAAGAAGGCCAGAAGGCGAGGAGTTTTTTCCCCATCTTCAGATTTGTGTAAGTAAAACATTTGCACAACAGACAAAACAGCAAGTAACTCCAACAGGAGATGAGGACATATAGAGGTGGAGCTGTTTTCCTGTGTTTTCAAGGACGTGAACAGAACAAATTTACACCAAACAGAGCAAGAAGCCATAAGAAGTCTCATATTTATCTGTAGCAGTTTCAAATGAGGTGAACTGCAGACATTTTGTCAAGTTACAACCACAATTATATTATATTAAAATATATTAAAGGTATTTTAATCGCAATGAAGTGAAAGTAAAATGAGAAATGGTTTCACATTTATTCCTGCCAGAAATTCTCAGCTGAGTTGTGAAGGTCTCAGAGTTTTTGTTAGAGAACATTTGAGAACAAGCAGCAAAATGAACACCGAGGAACGAGGCAGATAGGTCAGGGATAAAGCTGTGGGGAACTTTAAAGCAGTGTTGCACTGTAAAGAATAACCCAAGCTTTGACATCTTACACAACAATGTCCAGTCCATCGTCTAATAATGGAAGGAGCAAGAACAAAGCTAATGTAAAGGAAAAATGGTATGTGGCCTGAACTTATATGGAGCTTTTCTAGACACCCAGACCACTCCGAGCCCTTTTACACTGCTTTGTTGATAGAAAATCACAAGAAGTGCCGTTTCCAGTTTGACATAAGCCATGAACGGGACACAACAAGCACATGGAAGGGGGTGCACTTTTTGACATACAAATAAAACTCCACGTGTGATGGAAAACCTACGCAGCATCTCACCCTGAACACACCGTCTCTGCCTTAAAGCAAGATGGTGACAAGATCGTGTTGCTGGGATTCTTTTCTTCAGCAGGGACACGGAAACTGTTCCGATTTGATGGGAAGAGCTAAATACAGGACAATCCTGGTAGAACGAAATAAACCTCATAGAGGCTGCAAAAAAAAAAGTGATACTTGGGCTGGAGCTTTATCTTTCAGCAGGACCAGTTCTGAACAATACATCCAGAGGTACCGGGGAATAGTTTAGCTCAGAGCATGTTTATGTGTTAGGGTGGCTCAGTCAAAACCAGAATCTGTGGGAAGACTTTTAAACAGCTCTTCACAGATGCTATCCATCCAATCTGACAGCGCTTCATTTATTTTACAAGGATGTCAGAGTCTAGACGTGCAAAGCTGGGAGAGACATACCCAAAAGCAGTTCCAGTTGCAATTGCTGTGAAAAATGGTTCTACAACTATCGACTCACTTGTGCTGATTACAAATTTATGCCAGTCTTCTCACATTTGTCTCAGTAAAAGTGACCAAATTAACAATTCTGCAACAGTTTGTATTGGTCTCTCTTATGAAATCTTAATAAAAGAAATGTAATTTTGGGGTTTTAGGGGATGAGATGTGAAAAGGTTCAAGATGTATGAATGTGTTGGTGAAGCACTGTAAACATGAGGTGGTAATAAATACATGTCACAAGTGGATTTACTTAAGTCGTTTCGCGCTGCAATATAATCTGTGAGCAATCAAAGAACCTGATCTCCACTGTCAAACTGCCTCAACCAGAACAGGAAAAACATGCTCAAATTAATTTATGTAACAGAAAAAAACTACTTTGTGTGAATTTAAACTTAATGCAAGCCAAGGGTGGTGAACATTTCTAATGAGTCTTTCTACTGACAACATAGCAACTAAGTCTACAAAATTGTAGAGTACATCACAAAAAAAGAAGAAGAGATCGGCATTTATGAAAAATCTGGGGTATTTGTGCATGAAAACAGCTAAGCCAGCAGGGAATAATAGCTCAGTAACATTTAAATAAACAAAAGCAAAACACAGTAAATTAAAATGATGGTTGAGCTGGAAGATAACACATCTAACAGCTGTACAATCTAATTAGCGACACCATAATAAGCCGTTATATCATAATACTGGCATTATATCAGCGGTGATGGGGATGTGCTGAGGGTCTGACGGGGAGGGAGAGCGTGAAAGGTCACCGAAAAATGATTTATTGGATGCAGTCTCATTAGAGTGAAGGTAGAAATCGTCATCTGAAATTAAAATGCGAACGCCGCGTGCTTTGTAAACCCATGTCTGCATGCATATCTAAAATGGTCCCAGTCCACCGTGGGAGGAAGATTCCCTCAATTAACTTCACAGTGAGACATAAAGGGGCCTAATCCATACCTGCCAGTGCCAGTACCGTGCCCCGTGCTGGCACACCGATCCTGGAAATAAATAAGCATTAGAGCTCAGCTACAAACAGGCCTGTTTACATACCACATCCTATTGTTGGATGACCACAACATATTTAACAGCTGGCTGTGACTTTTGTTTCCAAGCCCCAGAGCAGCAGCAGTGTTTCCTTTAACACTGCAGTGTTGATTTTTTTGAAGTTTCATTTAATGAAATCCTCCGCTCATTGGGAGTATCAAAAAAATCTGTTGATCACAGATAAAAAGAAAAATTATTGCGGCAAAAAAAGTATCCTCGCTTCTTGCAATTCCTCACAGGACAGTAGAAGAGAGATGAGCTTTAACTCTGTAGCAACAACAAAAATGGCTCGATGCGTTTAGCCTATAGGAAGAAAACAATAAAACAAATCGATGGAGAGGTTGTAAACGCAGCAAATTTAGTTTGAAAAGAAGTGTCTAAATTGGGAGAAAAAAACTAAAATTAAGCGGGAGATTAACCTCCCACCATCACTTATCGACCCGTGTTTATTACTTTGAAAATGTGGGTAATTGGGAAGACTTTGGTGCAATCTCTGTCTGCATCTTTATAGGACGACTCCAGTAGGTGCGCGGGTCGTAAGTGCACCCATAAATTGATTTTACGAGTTTCTGAGACATATCACTGGTAATGTTTCCGCTCGACGGCTTTATGGCCACACCATAGCGACTCTGGTGAAAGGTACTTTCAGACATATTAAAAAAGTGATGCTGACAAAAGAATATAAATATACAGTGCCTTGCAAAAGTATTCACACCCCTTGGACTTTTCCAGATATTTTTCTCCAAGGAGGTACAGCTACAAACTTCACTATATTTCATTGGGATTTTATCTGACAGCTAACATGGGCTATGGCATATCTGTCAAGTGGAAGGAAAAGGATGCATGTGTTTTAAAAAATTTTCATTTCTTTTTTTACAAACAGAAATCTGAAAAGTGTAACACTTATCTGCATTCAGCCCCTTTAAAGGTATACTATGCAACCAGGGTTGATTTTCCAGTGAGGCTCCCCCCAGAGGGCGAAAGTAAAAGTGCACTGTCGTAAAGATGCTCAGCTGTTCTGGTTTCTCCGTCAAGCCAGGCAGACAGGCAGACAGGCAAACGCAACAAAAAGTCGAAAACACGGCAGTCCAAACAATGACTAACACAGTGAAAGTGTGAACATGCACAGAGAGAGAGAGAAACCATTCCAATGTTACTTACAATCGCATAAGCAGAAATGCAAGGTCCGCGTCTGCCTTGCAGCCTTCTTTTTCTTTTAGCTCTTGCCAGAGCCATAGAGAGAAAGAGTTACGACACTCTTTGATGTTACCGCCAGGGCAGTCACGTGGTTTGTGTAAACCGCTATAGTTCCAAAACATACGCTGGCTTTCATGTTCTTCTATGGGACAGACAGCAGCGATAGCGTTATTTAACGGTAAATATATCTATATAAACATACACCCTACTACTTTTTCAGCTGTTATTGGTGGCAAAAAGCGTACAACGGAGTTCAATGGGAGTGTCGCAACTCTTTCTCTCTATGGCTCTGGCTCTCGCCATTCAGAAAAAGCTTGCCCAACTCCTCTCTGTCCAGAGCCCTTTTCCTCTTTCTTGCCTGCTCGAACATGGGCTTTCGCTGTTTTCTCGCTGGTTCCGCCATGATAACTGCACAAATATCGCCGCTGCGCTAGCAACGAGCACACCTTTCACTGGGGGCGTAAAGCAGTTCTCGCCGTAAAGCAAGACCGACTCTCGCGATGCACGAGACTTCTGAGCCTGTGGGTGCGGGCCGAGGGCTCCTGTAATTGCAAGTACGGTATTTATCCTACAGACCACCAGGGCGGCCGAGAAAACCTTAGTTTGATCTGAAATGACTAATTTAATCATCCAAAACGGTATGGAACACATTAATTACCTGAAAAATGTTGCATAGTATGCCTTTAACTATGATACCCCATGAATATGGCCAGCTCCACCAATTGGTTTTCATGAGGCTTATTGTTCACTAACACTTTCTAGGAGCTTCCCTGACCCTGCTGGAGAAAAGCTTACCACAGCATGATGCTGCCATCACCATGATCCATGGTGGGGATGGTGTTTAAGGTGTAATTGTTCCTCCACTCACAGACTTTTATATGTTGGCTGTAAACCCTAATGTTGGTCTCACCTGACCAGACCACATGTTTGTGGCCCCCACGTGGCTTGTGGCAAACAAGACTTCTTATGGGTTTCTTCTTGCCACTCTCCTATAAAAGGCCAGATTTGTGGAGCACAAATCTTATAGCTGAGCTGAAGACAGACTCTCCCAACAACTGCAGTGTTTTGCACATTGAATCAACAACAGAAGTAACTGGTCAGCATTTCGAAGACTAGATCATAAAAGAAACAACGGTTAACAATGCTGGGACATTAATATGCTGTGTGACACATGCATGTCTGAATGAGTGAGCACACACCCTGTATTGTGCTTCTCTATTCTGTTCTCTTTCACAGCTCTGCGAAAGATTACCAGCATTCAGCTGCATTTCTATTTTCCATCATTGTCGTCCCTCCTACTCACACCATTCGATCCCTCCATCAAAGCGGGCCACTTTGCCAAACATGATCCCTGCCTGTTGTATGTCAGTTTGGTTTTGAGAGGAGGATTAAACAGTTCCCACACCAACTCTCTGATGTGGACCTTATCTCAGGTTTCTCTCGACACCGCCAGTGCTGCAGTGTTATTAGGAGCTAAAGGGGCTTTGTTATGGAACACAAAAGGCAGAGCTAGGCAGCAGTTAGCACGGCTTTGTCAAGGGTTAGAGCAGTGTTAAATAGACTACACCTGGGGCCATGTTAACACCCTCACCTGAGACATATTCAAACTTCAGTGGAGCAGTACATTTCAACTGTGTACAGCGTCAGTAAGAGGGATTGCTGCAAAGTCAATGAACACAATGCAAACGCCTGGCCACCATGGCTACATGCTCATCCAGGAGGAGCGAATGCTGCACATTAATGAGTCACTGCAATCTGCTGAGTTTCCTAAGATAGAAAACTTTTTAACCAATCTGTCTGTATATTTCAGTTAAATTGACTTTGTAAAGTGCCTTGACATTACATGATTTGGGAATAGGCGCTATATAGAAATACACTGAATAGAATTATGACAATCCATAAAAAACATCTACGTTAAAAAAAAAAAGCTGGAAAAAAAGTCATGGAAGGTTAAGGCAAACATTCAAGGGAAGCTTATTGATTCACCAAAGAAATCCAGCAATTAATGCAATTATCCTATTATCAGCTCTGATTGGCAGGTCAAACCCCATAAAAATTGAAATGTATTAAATATGTTAAAACTCTGAATCAAAATGTACACAGCCACGTTGTATGCTTATAAAAAAAGACCAAAAAATATTTGATCATGTTAAAATAAGGTTATATACAGCAAGCGTCAGTCCTGATAGTGTTTTGATGGTCCTTTTTGAGCCTGAATAGAACCCACCACCGGGCGCGAAGAGCAGATATAAACAAACGTAGCGCCATCTACCAGCAGTATCTAAGAACTATCAGAAAGCCAGACGGCGACTAATAAATCACTACTGAATAATGCCAGACTGAACCTGACCCTCTGCAATGCCTTGCGCTAAAGTGGCAGCTCACCGTGATCGAAGACAAACCGTTATTAATTAAATACACCAATCTACAGCAACTCTAAGAGCCTCATATCAGAACATCACAAAGAAATAAAATCCACGTTCATAAACAGAAACAGGGACACAGCATCAAGGTAAGAACCAATCAATCAATCAATCTATTTATAATGTTGCTTGTACATAAGACTGTAGAAGCTAAGAAGAGCATTGCTATTACTATAAGGCACAGTATTAATAACATTTGCTCACGTCAATCAACTCTGCAGTCTGATCCTCGGCAGCTTTAGCTTCTGCTTCAGTGGACACCTATGTTCATATACTGTTTTCCCAGCGCTATTACAGTCTTTTCCCTCTTGGAATCATTTTTATTTTTGCGTTTATTTACACTGGATCTTCGCTGGGGGATGCTAATAGCCATTAGCCACTTCCTTGTTTATACCCTGCTGCACATGCACAAAGGGCTTCATTTACTAACAAATTGAGCAAAAACAAAGAGTAAAATACCAAAAATAACAACTAATATGCCAGCAGGACGTATATGCAACCAGAGTGAGCTACTGACATATAAAAAGAAAAAATTTTATATTACGTGGCTATGTACCTTTAAACTATTTTCTGGTCTGGGTGGGGCTAACGAGTTTATATTCAGCTTTCTAAAAAAATTGGATAATTAAGGCTAATTAATGCTTTATCAAGGTGTGGAAGGGACTCTGTTTTCCTGTAGGGCTCGGCAGGTTTTCCCCTTTACTTAGTCTTATTAAAAATGCATGCATTTGATGAGATTAACCATTTAGGTGTAGCGAAATGAGCAAGAAAAAAAGAAAAAAAAACTGTAAGGGGCATTGTATGCTTTGATGAATAAATATGAATAAACTTTTAATTTCATTTTCTGTAGGATTGAAAATTATAAATCTCAATTAAAGTACCTACAGCAGCTTTATTTGTTTTAGTCCTTTCAAGTAACCTTAAAAAAAAAAAAACAGAAACTGCAAAAGTAAAAGCCCAATTGGCATAACTCTATGAAATTTGTATTTTTCCTATTTTTGGTTGAACGTTTTAAAGAGTTTGACAGATTGGGTATTTCTCCTGACGGCTCCTTTTTATTACTGGAACAAAACCAGTCTCTGTACTTCTCTGGAGGCAGTCGTTTATTGATCATAGTATCACATTGTTGTAATGTGATGTCAGTGCCTGCCTAACCTGCCTCAGCAAGCAGCAGGGAAAACAAAAAGAAATCTGGACAAGACCCAAAAAAAAAACGAAATCCAATAACAACAACTGTGATTTATGTTCCTTAATAACATCGAAATCATCTCATTTTCATTTTTTTTTTTTTTATGTTTTCCCATGGTCGACATCCAGTATAACTTTAGGGGTAGAAAAAGATCATATTCTGGGCCAGCTCAACGTCAGACCTTGTTACTTAGGATTCCCATCTCTTCTCCCTCCCACCCCTCCCTCCCTCCCTCCCTCCCTCATCCTTTCATGCCCCTCTTATCCCACTGCCCCCCTCTTCCCCGTTTAAGTCTGCCTGGCCTAGACACGCAATCCTCACGCAGGCCGGGCCTAAGCCCCGTAAAGGCTAACACAAGCTCGGTGTAAAAGCTCCTATTGGGGCCCGTCTCCCTCCCTCTTCCCCCCCCCCGTGTGCTGCCTGACTACACTTTCGCTTCGCATTACTTCTGCTATTCTAACTTTTCCACTTCTGAGCACTATCAATTATGCACTAGAATAACAGTGGGGCCAGGCCTGGCAGCAGGACATAAAGGCCGATTATGAGTGTGAATAATTCAACCATCTTCGTGCCATGTTCCTCTTACCAGTGATACAGGCAGGAAGGCTCTGAAGCTAATGTACAGCGGTAGACACAATCTGACCTAGACTTAATGTACAGACAGCTCTTTACATCCCAGAGGAGGGATTAAAAAAAGTCTGTCTTTGCTACATTATTAAACTGCCCCCCCACCCCTCCGAGAGTCACCGAAAGATTGGCAAGCCCCAACACATTCTCAGACCTACCTGTCAGCTGGCACCTGTCCTTAAGTTAAAAACTGCTAGTTCACTATGATGTGTAACGTTAAAAGACATATTTAAATTTATGGCGAGATCATGAAGACAAAAAGACATGTACCGCCATGCTGATCGTTACAAAACTCTGCTTTAAGTAACCAAGCAGAAATTGTTTTACCATCAACAAGCCATAAAACCTTTGTCCCTTGACTGGATGTTTTTATGATTAGCGGCCCTTCTTAGGGATAGCGAACAGCAACAAATATTTCATCGCTCCACCCAAAGCCAAGCATGCACTCTGTCCTAACGTAAGATCTATGATGCATTTTGCCGTAAGCTACAGCTTACCTCATCCCTCCACCTAATTAAAAATACCTGAAAAACAAGCAAGCGGTCTACGTTTATAATGAGAATAAGGAAATAAGAAATATGACTGAAACAGCGGTTTCCTTTTTTAAAAACAACATCACCACAAACTTCCCAACGTCAAATTCTACATAATTCTTTCGTAATTTATTGATGTCCCATGTACAAGAGAAAGTCATAATAATCCCAAAATAATTTTATAATTTATAAACCCAGAAACTTTTTTTAATCGTTGTGACTTTTTTTTGTTTTTAAACATTAAAAAGTCTTTACCACACTTAGATAAGAGGTATCAATGAGCACTGCAAGGAAAAGAAGTGATTCCAACTCATGGAAAAAAGGAAAAGGAGAAGAAAAGTCACATTGCTTGGCCCCTAACTTTGCGCTTCCGTTTGACATGCGCGCTCTAATCCTGGCTGGAATACCTCCGGTCTTGGAGTCCTGCGGCCCCGAGGAACAGAACAGCAGGTGAAACTGAACTCTCTGGGGTCTCTACCCACCACCGCCACCACCGCAGCAGTATGACAGGAAACTTCCACCAGGCCGTGCAATACACAACAGCCCATACAAGCAGAAAAACATGTATTTTCATCAATAAGCATAGAATAAAAGTACAAACTTTGTATACAACAGTATACTTAATTTTTAACTAACCTTAAATGTCTACATAGGGCAATAAATTATTTTTTTTACACGTGTTTAATTGAACTGGGCTACATACATTGTTGCTCAATATTTGCAGCTTAATTCAAAACTTACACTGATTACTTGGTAAAAATAGAAAACAAGTCTGAAGAAGAAGAAGAAAAAAAATACATCCAGAACTAGGCGGGGGGTTGAAAACTGGGGTGTAAAGCAGCTGTCAATCAACCTCTGCAGCCACAACATTGAGCCTAATGCTGATGGCGTGCGTGCTTGGTCAACTCAGCAGGACCCCCGCGTCTGTCGGACAGTGCAGTTACAGATCTGGTAATCCCAGAGAGGAGACGGGAAGAGGAGGGCAGAACAGAGAGAGCAATATGCCACAAGCAGGAAAGCCACAGAAGGAAACCCCATGGCATATATTCTTTGGACATTTAGCTGAATAAGGAACAGACGGAGTAAATGAAATGGCAAATGGACTCAATATATAACGCTTTTCTAGTAGTACTGATCAGTCAAAGTGCTTTACACTATACCCACATCCACCCAATCGCACGCACCAATGCACACATTGATACACAAATATGCAAATCGGAGGACAAGCTGGGGTTATGGGGCACATCAACATAATAATAATCATCTTTTGTATTGTCATTGCAACATACATTCCAATGAATTCATCCTCTGCATTTAACCCATCCCTTAGGGAGCAGTGGGCTGCCACTGAGCGGGGAACCATTCTGGGGCTAAGGGTCTTGCACAGGGACCCAGAGTGGCAGTCTATGGGAGTTGAACCAGAACCCTTGCAGCCTCTCTAGGATGCAAGCATCCAGCTCTCTAACTACTAAGCTCCATTGACATGTGAGAATGGGAAGCTGGAGATGAACCCACAAGGTTTCGATAGCAAGACAACTGCACTGTGGGAGTGAGAGTTTGTGTTAAAACAAAGGATGTTGTTTAGCGATTAAAAAAAAAACTCATTTGAAAAATGGACTAGCTCCTTCAAAAAAGTATAAAAGAGCAATCCACAAAGTGTATTTCCAGTGTCACCCCAGGTTTTACAAGGCAAGGTAATGACTGTCCCTTCTTCTAAGCTTGGTTTAGCCATGTTTTGGTTTTCAAAGCCCCGCTGAGAGATTAAGGACTTTAGAACTTTTGTATGCATGACTATCCTGGAGAAAAACACACACACTCCCAAGGATGTGGCTATAGGCAGCGCTCATCACCTCTGTTTATCTGGAGGGCTTAGGCCACTTTGGGGACTCCCCTTAAGTCTCACTTATCTCATTAGAACCTTAAAACTGATTAATATGAATGCCAGCAGAGGCCAGCTCAATGCATTCTGAAGAAAAGAGGGAAGAAGGAAAGGAGAAGAGAGGGATGGGGGAAGAGATTTTAGAGGAAGGGTGTTTTTGTGTCTCCGGACAATGAGCTGATGGCTTTTTAAGCCTCTCAGTGGCTCTGGGTTAATACCCCGGGCTGCAGTCATGGGATAGGCCTCGGTTCAAAGGCTGCTGCACTCCAAAGCTCACTGCTCGCTGATTTAAGGGAAGAAAATAAACAAGCTGAATAAATACCACATCTGCTGCAACACGAACCCTAAAATAATGAACTGCCCTTCCAAAATGAGAGGAGCGTTGTATGAATTTTTTTAAGGGTGTGAGCAATACATCTGGCTCACAAGAACGAGGTGAGATTGTGTGAGTTTTGGGAAAACTTTAAAAAAAAGTTTTGGGGGCGGTTCAGAAATACAGCTGGAGAGTCCAAAAAGTATTTAAAAATTCTGTAGTAAGTGTGGAATTCTTCAGTCTAGCTTTGATTAATCCATACTGTTTTCAAGCTGGTCCTAATTTCCACCAAAAATGTGTTCACAAATAACACATAAATAAATCTCTTTACGGAAGAAATCTTCAATTCAGGTTTGACCAGCCTAAGACTAGACTTAAGAAAAACAGTGAAAGGTTTTTGCACTGATAGGAAGCTGCAAACCACTGCTAAATTAAGCACTACAGTTTGGCTGGACATTTAATCGCATTTGCAATATAATCACAATTTTAAAAAACGCAGTTTCCAAATCGCAGAGGTCTGAGGTTTTTGGCTATGTAACAATTAATGGATAAGACGCGTCCTTTAGGTAATATGTTTAAAGTGGGTTTGCCTCCACATGGAAGGGAAGAGAGTTGCAGCAGTGAGAAAATGTAATTTTATTACTTGTTTTAAACTTTATAAAATTATACTGTTTTTAGCAGAAACTTTCAGGAATCTCACCATAGCATTAAGTACCGGTCAATCAGTTTGTAAGTTCAGGTCTCACCTGACAGCATATTTAAGATTTTGAATTACAAATAAATTAATGTACTTCATGGTAAATACAGTTAAATGACCATTTAGAGCAAACATAATGCTACATAGTAAAAGCCAACTTCAGCATTGTTAGTGGCTAACAGTAGCCGTGTTTTCACCCAGTTCCAATGCAGAATTTGAGCGAAAAATTTAAATGTTGCAAAAAAGAAAATGCAAATCAGGCGTGCTTCCATCAACTGGGTTGTATAATGTCATACATTGAAGTTACGCTGTACTAAACAGGAAGTAGAGGTTGTTCACAAACATGTCACATTTAATGAATTGACCAGCCTAAATGGAATAAAACCAAAGTAAATGGGAAGAAAGTTTAATACTAAGTTTGCACTGATATGAATACTTTGCCCGATATCAGTATCTGATATTAATATTGCCGTTATGGCTGATAACCAGTATGTTTCAACGTTATATTGATTTCCCTATCCTTATAATACCATGCAAAAACAACCTCACCACTGACACTGTGTCTCTCTTTCAGTTAAAAACCCACAATCTTGCACTGCATTACTATCACGTGCCCAAACAAATACCTCATGGCTAACCCGCTGCTCTCACTGTGCCGATACACAAACAACAACAAGAGTGACTTTGAAGTTACAGTGCGTTGTGCACGTGAGTGAAAGTGTTGTAGATTTTCATTGTTGTTTCTGTTAGCATATGGGTGTTTAGGGAGCGGTGAGATCTACATTAGTTCACAATATACATATCACTCAAATGTACATTGGGAATGTGACAATATGAAGGAAAAAGTCTGTTTATGCATGACTATGTGCAAACACGCAGTTTGTAGTCAGTTATGCGGATACGGATATCCAGACAGAGCTCTGGGCTCAGCTTCAAACTTCCCCACTTTAGGAACCAGTTTCAAATGTTGTCAGTTTCGCAACCGCTTCGTTTAGACAGGACCCTCTATGCGACCAATAACTTTCCTGGATACAGCAGCCAAACCGGTGGACTAGGGCTTTGTTAAAGAAAATTATTTTCCAATTCTGAATCAATTCAATTCAATTGGAATTTAATCGATTTTTGAAATTTGAAATGATACCCAGCGCTAGTGTGGACGGGGCATTAGTTTACTAACCTATGAAAAGCTGCAAAGCAGCTAACGATTAGCCAGTAATCTTAGTGCTTAAAAAGTGTTCATGCTTTGTCTGTCTTATGCCATAAGATGTCATTCTACCCTTATTTATATATGTATTCTGTCATCATTTGGATATTAAAAGTAAGCCTGATCAATCAAAGCTGGACACAGATCAGAAAACAGGGTGAAGACGGGATTTATCACACAAACAAAAAAAAACATTGGTGAGGTTTCACAAGGTTTCAAAACTAAGAACCTTGCACGTGCACACAAACACATGCACACACGGTTCAGCTTCAGAAAATGAGAAAACGATGAAGCAGCCCTCAGCGGAGCAGGCTCGAAGAAATGGGTCAAGAATAGTGCTGTGCTCTGCTATAGTAGCGACTCCGTGTTTCTGCTGCTTCATTAAAGAGCAGGTCGTCTAAGGACAACTTAAACAACTAAGCGTGATTATGTATGCAAAAACACACAGACAAACACACATATGAAACTCATTCGTTTGAGCATCACAACTAATTCCCACGGAGGATGATAGACTCATTGCAGTGTTACGCATTTTTAAATTAAGTTTACCAACTGTTTGAGTCTAGGGTCTTCTTAGGAATTAAAATATCACAAGGTTGAGCTGTTAGTCATGCTTAAAGTAAGACCTTTTATTTAATGTACTTCTCATAATATTAGCACAAGCGAATAGTAATTAATTTGAAATTATGAAACATTTCTCAAAGACAGTTTGACGGCATAAAAATAACTTTTTTTCCCTGTACCATTTAGTTTCAGCATTTCCAAAGACTGTAAATTGATGAAGTTAAAAGACAAGCAAGACAAATAATATTTGTTTTCCACGTTATTTAAATTATGGCCATGCATAATGAAGCAAAATATTCATCACAGTGAAACAAACACATCAATTTACGGTGCTTTCTTGTAAATTACGTCTGCGGACAAAACCGGCTTCTTTTTATTGCTCCAATTTGTCCCCGCAGCTGATATGCAGCATTTTTTGGAATGAAACCCTCCATTAGGCTGCTACATTGCACACGCCTTAGCTTTTCTGACTTTGATACAGTGGAAAAATACACTTTCAAGGGCGCAGCGTGCAATGTGTCACAGTAGGCGAAGACTAAGATGCAACTTTGTGTTGACCAGCACATTACTAACCCCCACCCCCACCACCACCAAATAAACACAACCCTGTGTGTGGCGGTCCTCGCTGTCTGAGGAAACAAAACAAGGGTTTAAAACCTGCGGGCTTAATCCTATCTCAGCAGAAAACAGCCCCAGGGTCCCTCAACCCAAACCGTGAAGACAACATCTCCTTGGAGTGAAGATGCAGAGTCTGTTCCCTGGAGAAACGCCACCGACCAACCAACAAACCATCCGTGGTCACCTCCAGGGAGGAAGGCAGCCAGCGAGCTGCATGCATCTTTAAGCCTTGACAAGGCCTGACAAGACGAAGGGTAAAGATTGGACGGTCCGTAGCAAAGAGAAAGCAGGTTACTTGGAAATGAGTGGGAAAGGTCGTTTCTTCTTTCTCTCAATCCTAACACCAAACGACGTGGTAAATTAACAGAATTTACATTGTGATTCTGTAGTCATAGTGACCACTCAAAGTGCTTTACGCCATAGCCACGCTCACCCAACGCCACTCACAAACACGCATACATTCATACGCCGACACGCAGATCGGCCTGCAAATTGGGGTTATGTGCCTTCGACCTGGGCCGCGTCGGCATGTGACAGGAGGAAGCTAGAATCGGACCCACAACTTTCCGATTGCAACATGACTACTTTTTCCACTAACACAGTCCGCCCAATACCATCTTCATGTTTGTCCTCTCCTCCTCTGTTCAAAATGTATTAACCCAAACATTTTAGTCAAAAATGTTTTAATATGATCAAGCTGATTCTATTTGAAAGAAAAAAAGCATGTTGATTAATACAGTTTTATAGACAACTTTCATGGATAACTCTGCTTTTGATATAACGACTGAAAGAAAGTAGAGCTAATGTTATTGTAGTTTTCAATTGAGGTACTTGTCATGTTGCCATGTGCACTTTGAATATGCCAAGCAAATGTTAGCTGTTATCTAATTAGGCTATCTGCTCCGGTAGCCAACCTGCAGTCTGCTGCTTAACAGATACGCGTCACAATATTACACAGTATCACAGTATGCCACTTGTAGCTTGTTATTCTATGCATCATAGAACTGAAGAAACGGAGGCCAATCTGGTATTTTTCGAGTATCTCCTCGAAAAGGACTTTAATCCATAGAAATGGTATGCCAGAAAATTTGAGTGGTTTTAAGAACATAACTTTTTAAAACACGGTTTTACCTTATCAATGCAAAACTGGCCCATGTCTACTCCTGTCATCTGCCATAGGCTCCAGGTAAAGCACACATTACTTGGAGCCTAGGGTGTTCAGAGTGGAAAGAGGAAGCAGGACAATGGTCGTCTTTCAGGCTTGCTACCCCGCACTGCTGGTTTGGGGTAATGGTGGGGGGTTGGGGGCGTTATTGGCTGCTTGTGTTTTTATCTACTGTCTTTTCAAACAGTGTAATGCAGCGAGATTATTATTGGCAGGTCTTTCCGCCATGACAGCAAAATGAAAAAAAAAGAGAAGGTGACTTTGCTTGCCTCTTTCCTTATATTTAGGTCAGTGGATCAGCATCACAACAGTGAGTTTAAGAAAAAGGTCTATGTATTCTTTGTTCTGTCAACTTAAACTCAAGAAACTTTTAGATACCCAAGAATACTTATCAGATAATGTCTGGAAAGGTGATCTCTGGCTAAAGATCAGCTAATTTTATTGACTGAAATGTGTTTTCCAGGGCACATAAAAGCCTTAAAATGCAGCGATTCCGATGTAACAGCGGACCACACAACCATACATGTGTGATATCAGTCTGTCTGCGAAGACGAATTACCTCATGAGTCATTTACAACTGGCTACAACCGTCAATTAGGTCTTTATTCACAAGCTGGAGATGTGTTCTCTTCTGGGATCTATTCTCCACACTGCTGCCCAGCTAGAAAAACATCCATTCACTTCCCCACAAGCCCCCCCTCAAGTTAAATAAGGAAAAACGCAGCGTACGGTCTGAAGTCAGCCTACCATGAAAGGAGTTATCTGTGGAAAATGTGGCTGTCAAAACGAGCGGTCTCAAGCGTCCACGTCAAATATTCCAGTCAAATGGAGCAGTGACGAAAGAAAAAAAATGAACTGAAACCCCACGACTCTTTTGGCCTCGACACATGCAGATCTAAAGCCAGCAAATACAATAGGAATTTGACCATGAAAAAGATCAACAAAAGGTCTAGTTTATGCTAAGAAACGGTTTTCATATCGACTGTAGATCTTAAATCTTTTTTTCCTGCAAGAGCAGAGCCAGCCCTGGGGACAATTAGATGTCTCTCAGTAGTGCCCCTCTCTGGTCAGGGGAGGTAGAAGAACCCCCGTAACAGCAATTGGAAAGCCTCCATCTTACAGTAAAGAACAGACGATGAGGAGATACACGGTGAAGATGATAACCAGTGTGGTAGGACTTTTTTTTTTAAGCCATGAAAGAGCAGCTATGGTGTGACTCAAGTTTGGATCCCCAGAGGATCCTTTCTAAACTCAAAAACAAGCCTCTGTATGCTCTTTTATTTCTAAAAAGAAAGAAAAAATCTTTGCTCAGAGGAAAAACATGATCTTTAAGTGAGGTGACTTATGGAATAAGCAAGGTATTCAAAATTATTTTTCTTAATTTTTTTGAATATTATGAGAACAAAGGATAATAAAGCCCATAGAAATGCATACATTTGCTAGAAAGTCACAAAAGGAGCACCTTTTTTTTTTTTTTTTAATCACATACCCGAAAATAAGACTTCCATCAAGCTTTGCGCATATGTACGTTGCATAAGATGGTTAATATTTTATTGTTTCCGAGTAGAGCCGTATAGAATGTTCCCCCGCGGACTGAGCACCGTGGGCTGAGAAAAGAGGGCTAAAAGACAGATCGCTCGGCTGATAGCAGCGTTTCAGCACTTCATCTGACCTTGGAGTGATTACTCTGGAAACAAAAACATGGACATTAATGTGTGGGGGAAAAGCAAGTGAAACATGTACACTTGAAACAAAGCTGCCATTCAATAGCTTTCCCATTTGTCAGTGCAGAAGAAAAACAACTCCAGCTGCTTTTTGATGGATAAGCTAACTTTTTTGTTTATGATTCCTTCCAAACTAATACTATCAAGCTTGGTCAGGCTGAGTAGTGTTGGTTTAATCATGAACCAACACGTTTTCTTATGTTGTCGTTTTTTTTTTTTTTGTTGTTGTTGGGTTTTTTTTAAAAGCTGAAACGAGTTCTATAAATTGCTCAGGCAAGGTCACAGAAAAAGCATTAAGTCATTAAACGTCCTCATTTTCCAGTCTACACACACAGACGCCCACAAGGAATCTCCTTTCTGTCCAGTTGCAGACTGGATTAGCATATCCACGACTGCAGCCCAGCCACCGAGCACCCCAGGCGACAGGGCTGCTTCTGTCCGCCACATAGCACCTCCACAAGGGTCACGGCCAAGAGTCCTCCCCCCTTCTTCCACCGCGCACCGAAGAACAGCTGCTCTGCTAAAGCACATTGACTGAGCATTGACTACTGCCTGCTCAACTCATTTTCAACCTAATTGTGACAAAAAAATTATAATTAAAACAGAAAGCGCATTTACAGGTCTAGTAAGAAAATACAAAGTGGCATTTTAAGGCAAAAAAAAAAATAATTACTCATGCAACACTGCTTTTACAGTTGTTGCTATAATTTCTTGTTTTAATTTTCTACAGCCTGGTTCTCGTTTTGGGAACCTCCACTCCCCGTTTGGCTGCCGCTCATGTTCGCCAATGTCACGGACATGACAAAAGGGGACGATTAATGAGAACTTTTAAGAAAAATAGAGCAGAGAAGAAGAAAACAGCAACAAGGAAACAATAACCTTGTTAATATGGATCCCATTTTCTACATTCAATGTTTTAAAAATGTTGCTAAAATTATTATTTGACATACAAATTTGACAGCAACATAATATTTTAATAATAGGTTTCTCATTGGCATAGCCAATATAATAATCTCAAGTAAAAATATATTAACAGTTATTATGGTTTTAAAAACAAAACATACATTATTCAGTTATCCTCACTGCAGCTTAAATTATTTATTTATTATTACACTTCAATCTAATGTTAACTGTAACATGTATTTATTGTTCCTTTGATTCTGATACTTGGATAAAAGCAAAAATCTAGTCAGTGTTTAGTCTTTTCGGCTCTTTATATACCAACAGAAGTAAACTAAGCAGAAAATCTGGTTAATTAGTTAAGCAATCAGCTTAGGTAGACCCAGCAGGGTATATTGAATTTCAGTTGTTGCAATTCCAAAAGACTGCTTGGACAGAATGTTTGGATGGATACTACATATCAAGGGTTTTAAAATTGTGCCAATCTAAAATATACTTGGGCAGTTGGACGGACACCTGATGTATATTTCTAGTAGCTGAGAGTAGTGGGGATATTGTATAATGGTAAGCTATATTTTTTCTGAGCATTGGTTTTGTTTAATTTGTATTGAAATCATCACATCAATTTTCAGTAATAGTATCAACGTTACATTTCTTTCTGATATGGTGCAGCCTGAGCCAGCTGTTTAGCAGGCCTCCTCCGCTCGTACCTTTTAAACTTTACTGTTAAAACACCTTTATAGGAGTTTCCGAGTTTAATGTAGACAGAAATATTTCCACAAGGACAAGTTTCTTTTCTCTTTTCCTTTTTTTGTAAATGAAAAAAAAGTGAAAGAACAGTGAGCAGCAACAAGTGAATTAGGGGCAGCACAGCACTAGTCTTCAAAAAGCTAAAGAACATTCTGGAGACTCCAGCAACTTCTCTAGCATCTCAGAAGAAATTTGAAAAAAAAAACTCAGAAACTATGTGACAGAAAATGTAATCCGTTTTGAAACCATTACCTTTCTCAATCTTGTTCTGCCAGAAACAAAATCCTGCCAAGTTTCTAGACTAACTTCCCACGTTTAGTTACACCTTTTAACGAACCACGTGCACATAGCGCTTGCAGGTAGCCCGATATTGTTAATGAAAGGAATATGGGCAATTGTTAGACTTGCATCTGGGAATCAGGGGGCAACAAAACAAGCCCTGTTAAACCCCATGACTCACAATTACTTTAAATGCACAGACATGCTTAAAACCAAAATACATGCACGGATGAAGACAAAGCAGACGTGGCTGCAAGAAAAGCACAACGATGCCTTAAAAACGCAGCTACTGAGTGGACATCTCCAGTTACAGTCCTTTTCAAGATGTGAAACCTTCATCACAAGGCAGTAGTCTTTACAGTCAGTTTCTGACGGCAAAATACAAATCACCTTGAAAAATATGCGTGAACAAAACCTCCACCCGCCTGCTTCGCTACTAATATCTTACGCTTGGAGGAGAGTTATTAGTTGCTACTTTAACATTCGCCGGCCAACTTTCTGCTTCGTTACTCCTCGCCGTATGCGTGCGACCTCTCTCACTCAGAGCGAGTATGACCTCTGAGCTTCTTTCCCCTACCATCTAACCGCCGAGGGTCTCAAAAAAAAAAAACATCTAATTGTATTATTTTATTCTCCTTCCCGGTGAAAAGAGGTGTAGGCAGACCAGGAGAGAGAGAGGGGGAGAGAGCGACAGATAGAGTCGGCTGAGAGCTGAGAGGCAACGCGGGAGTAAAGGGTGGCGGGATGGAAAGAAAAGGGAAAAGCCGTCTTTTCTAAATCAAAACCGAGACGTCATCCCATCCCGACGCCTTCTTCCCTGTTGGTCTAAACACATGAGGTAACAGACAAAATAAATGTCCCTTTTCCTCTGGGAGATTTCAGCAGTTCTAGCATGACTCCTAACCAGTATTCCCAGGTAGGATTTGATATTAAACCTTCTGCAGTAAGATACAAATCTCCACGAAAGAAGGAAATAACAAAAAAAATAAAAAAAAAATAAAGCACAAGTGTGCCAGAGAGGCAGAAAATGAAGGTGTTATCCAGAATAACACAGCGAGCAAGTTCCTGGTCTCATGCTGTAGTTGTGAAACACAATGTTGGAGTAAAGCCAGCGAAACAGCAAGGAACCCTACCTCAGCCTCACTCCAAATTACCCACCTCACAAACACACACAGCCCAAACAGCAGATGTGTGGCACTGCCAGCACAAATAACGGCACTCAAAACCTACAGCGCAATGCTCCACAATAGTTCCGGCCATCAAAAAACCGTGAAGTTTCAAACACTAAGGTTTAATTTAACACTCCCTATTTTATACGGTAAAGAATCTGAGCTTTGGGTGTGTTTTGTCTACCAGAGATTAGAACAAAAGTAAAACTAACTCTGCCACATTCACTTTTTCCGCTTTCCCCACTTCTTATCTGTATCCAGAATAAACTTTATACAACAATTTAGCAGGTTTATGGCCAGACATTTGAAGGGAGACTTTGATGTGGTCACTGCCTAACGTTTTGAGCCCCTAATTGCACATTTAGTAGTAGACATGACAAAGTTTTAAATACTATTTTAGTGCACATGGAAGTTTCCGCTTCAACATTTGTTCCTGTACACTTCAGATGAATAAGTGGGCAACCAGAGATGCACCAATAAATCACCCAGTTTTCCCCTTTTATGGTTATGTATTCATTCCTGTTTATCAAGTGCATCTAAACTAGGCACTTTCACCATTTTCAGTCTATAAACACATCATCGAGTAGTGTGTACCTTTATGTACTTTTTTTAGTTTGTTAATACTAAATCTGAGAAATGCAAGAGCCAAACACTTTGATGCATGAATGGGAACACTTTTCCTTCAGTTTCTGTTTGAATTAAGACTGCTAAACCAGGCCTGAACCTACTTTGTTCTGTTTTGTGGTTATATCACTCAAATAATGTTTGAATCGGCATGTTATGTCTCAGAGAATACCAGAAATTGGACAAAAAAAAAAAAAAAACATGCCCGATCTCTACTTCTGTAAGAACTTAATGGTGATATGAAGCATTTAGATGCAACAATTTAGACCTGAACAGATTTTACAACAAAACTATACCCAAAACCAGAAATGGGAACTGGGAAGATTTTCCTTTGATCGAGGTCTGATCCGAAGGTCAGAGACTGAATAACCTGTTTTCTTTTTTTCTATTCGTTAAAAGAAGAAGAATAATTAGTCTTTTCTGTCTATAAACACATGAACCAATAGAACGCGCTTCTTTTGAATTTAATTTAAAAAAATTAAAAGGGTAAAGATACATGCATTCATCAATGAGATGCTCTTGTAGTTCTTTCACTTTCTGCTGGATTCAAAACTACAACATTTATTAAACGATCTGAAGAATCTGGTTTCTGCTTTGTCTTTTTTTTTAGATGTTATAGTCTTAAAAACACTAAATAAATTGGTCAAAATCAGATTCAGCAGGTCAGATCACAAATATCGGGAAACTATTTTGGCCACGAAAAGCATGATCGGTGAATCTCTTAAGCTTCCTTTTTTTGAATAAATGAAACCAAAACAGATTTCAATATAAAACTAAACTTAAAACTACTAATTTAGTTTGATGCATTACATAAAGTGCATATTTGTATAGTGGAAAATATCCTAAAAGCTACTTTTTCTTCAAGCAGTAATAAAACAAAGCTCTAACTGCATATGGTCCACACACAGAGCATTATTAGAATAGGTGGGACATATGATTCATTAAACTACCTGCTAAAAATCATCCTAATAAATCCCATGATTCAATATTTTCTGCCGTCATATGTACCGTGTGTTTTTGGCTCGGTGTGCCTGTCTGTGTGCATGAACGCTCTCCAAAGCAGCCGTGCTCTCAGAGAGAGCGTCCAGCCTCAGTCGAAGAGAAAGAAAAAAAAAAAAACAGACACAGTAAAGTTCCAGGTCCAGACCAATTTCCTACAGTAATGCAGCTAGAAAGGGACTCGATATTTATTAACCGACTCATCAATACGATAAGTTTGCTAACTGGCTCCCTCTGTGCTTTAAAGTTACCTCTCTGGCTCCTCAAACCCTGCAGGGCTCGGAAGGCAAACAAACTCCACTCAGAGTAAAGAAGTGCGGACTGAATGTTACAGAGCTGCAGCCTCCGTGAAAACCTGTTTCCTTTCCTCAGGCGAATTTCAATCTGAGAAACAGATGAGGCTTAGGAAACTATCTATTACTCAGGTTTTACCGGAGTTCAAAGAAAGCGGAGCATGTACATCAGAGTAATATCAGAATTTTCACTGCGTCCGCTCTTGTTAATGGGTCACATGTGCGATTAACAGAAGATTTATTTAAATCTCCATCTTTTCCCCCCCCCCCCTTCATAGAAAGTGGGAATACTTGTCAGCACATCTGGAAGATATCAAGTTAACTAAGCAGCCCGTCAACTGAAAACTCTGTTTTTTTTTGGTCGAGAAAAAATAGCACAGCCCAGTGAATGTGTGTCTATCAATGGCAGGCATCAAGATCTAACTCAATAGTGTGTTTGCCTCCATTAAAGACAGTGCTCCATTAACAAACAGTCAGGGTACGTCTGGGTATGGGCACCCAGACCACACCGGTCATGCTCCACGGTTTATCAGGCTGGGAATCTACACACTCAGCTAGGACTGACCCCCCCCCCCCCTCCAACTCCATCTAGGAGCCTATACAGTCAACGCTCCGTTCTTACACCCTGGCCGCCAATGGTCTCAAGCAATAAGTCGTGTTTTCTCAAACTTCAAGCTCAGCGTAAATAGTTGTTCAACAAATTTGCCATGTGCCATTAATGACTTTGCACACTAGGAGGGTTTTTTGTTTTTTTTTCGGTCAACAAATAAAACACTAAGTGCCGGTGGCAGTTGAGTGAAAGGTCTCAGTAAACTCTGCCAAGCGGCGATCAGACTTAATAAGCCGGGGACAAGGCTGTACAGTGTGCTCTGCGAGGGGCTTTTGGAAGGAAATGCTGTCTGGACAAACAGTTTACACAAACCTGGACCGAAAAGAGCAACCATTTCACATCGGAGAAACTTTTTTTGGAAGGTGTCAGATCTTATTTAACGACAATAAAATCATATCTAAACTTTATGTTAAAGTCCCTTATTTTCAGCACAAAAAAATCTATTTTTTTTTATTGCAAGGTTACTTTTTACTGTAACTTTGCACCATCTTTAAAATAACTGCTGAGAAATGTATTTGCTGGTATCACATCAGGACCTTTGGGCTTTGAAAGAGCGATCTAGTCCATTATTCACAACAATACCAACAGTATGAAAATGTTTGCTTTCACTATAACTTTGTCCATTTTTTTTCAGCTAGACTCTTCATAACATCAATAAATATCTCAGAACAATCACTGATTTTTTCACTTTCAGCCTTTTTAATTATTTTCTTGTTGATTTTTGCAATCCTTTTTTTTTAGTAAAGGTTTAAAGTAATTGTATTTAATGTTCCACAGCACGAGGGTGGTTCAAAGTAATTACAGATAAGGCAGAATACTGTTCCGCACAGTTACAAACAAAGAAAAATAGAATCGGTATGTAATTATCTGAAGAAAAAACAATTATTCTAATCTGATTTTGCTTTTTCTCCTTGAAAGATGTTTGCAAAAAAAAAAAAAAAAAGTTTCGGGAACTATTTTAGAATTTTTACCTAAAAGGAAAAAAGCTCAAAAAATATGAGCACCAATAACTGAATACAACACAGCATTTGGGCTTTAGTTTTCTTAAGTTTTGTGTAGTTGTTTTACTATTTTGTAAGCACAATTCAATGCTGCCTCTATCACTCAGTTCAGCGAGGGCACTAAGGACTCAAATATTAACTGAAGCATTAAAATAGAGTTTCTGGTAGCACAGGCTGTCCGAAACGAGACGTAAACTTTTAAAAAATAATTCAAATCCCCATCCACAGAGTGCGACCCTGTCACGCTTGACCGCTGTGTTTTCACTACAGCCGAAACTTTTAAGACTGGTCTGACTGCGTCCGGACGCGAGAAAATCCATGATTTGCGTCTATGCGTTGATTTGACGTTGCCGTTTGAAACAGAAACATGAGGGATAAAATAATAAATAAATAAATAAAACACCACAAGACCAAAACTTGTTCCTGCAGATCTACAGCTGATAATGTTCCAGCGGGTATCTGAGTGGATCTTGGGACCACTCGCAGCGAGGAAAGCGATGCAAATGGGCCTTGCGCTTCACTGGTCGTGTCTCCAAAGACGCATGGCACAGAGAAAATTAAACACAGCAATCTGATAGATGGCTTTTCCTCAGCAGCAGCAGCCTCTCTGTACCTGCAGAACCCGACTGCGCAGAACAAAGAATGATGTTTTCACTGAGAGTGGAAACGGGGAGAAGGAGGGAAACATCTCCCATGTCTCAGCGGGGGGAAGCCTGCTCTACGCGCGGCTACGGCACTTACTTGGTGTTGGTCCGGTTCCAGAAGACGGCGTAGCGGTCGGCCACCACTTTGGATCCGGGCTCCTGGCTTAGAACACACATCAGCAGCACCAGGCAGACGAAGAGGACCATTTCCACTTGCAGCATCACTACAGCGAAACTTGGTTAGTCTCAGTGTCCGCCTCGGTGTCGATCGCTCGGTAGGATCAGATATCTGTATGTGTGTGCAGGGAGGGGGGTGCAGGTAGGAGATACGGGGCGCGTGGACCGGGACAGGTGACCTGGTCTCAGTCACATGTGGACCCGTGTTTCTGCTTCAGATCAATCAGCGTTACGCGGATGAAAACGAGAAACGCGCGAAAGGGCGCAAGAGGCAGGTGTGATCACTCAACGGGGAGGACAGCTGAGGTGACACTTGTTCAGGTGGCACGGAAACGTGAAGTTACAAAATGAAAGGCGTGAACGGTCCCGGTGAGAACACGCGCTTCATTTCCTGCCGGGGTGTCAGCTCAGAAGATTCCAGACAGAATATGTGGGGGCCCCCCCTCGGATGCACAAACAAGTGAGACCGGCGCAAGGAAGCCACGAATGCGCAGCAGAACGCTCCCGGAGGCGCCGTACAGTGTCAAGCCCCCCCTTGCGCTTTCTGGGTGTAGCCTGTGTGTCAGGGCCAAAGTGACAACTGCTCGACCCTTCACTCCAGACGCAAAAAAAAAAAAAAAAAAAAAAAAAAGGCGCAGATTAGTCCGAGGCGTGATGGAGAGAGGGGGGCTTAAATGTGGTCCAATGACGCTGTGAGGGGCGCGCGTCAGATGTCCATGTTATTATCCCGGCAACTTTCTGAAGCCATGCAGCCAGTCAGCCAGTCAGTGCGCGCAGAGAGGGAAGATGAATGGCAGCGTTAGATCACGGTGTAAAACAAATCCAAAACAAACTGAAAATAAAACACTGTCATCCTCTTCGCAGCGATCCGCCGGAGGTGCCACAGCCGAGGCGGGGAGGAGTCCGTCTCTGTGGCCGCGTTGTGTTTTTTTCTCTCTCTCTTTCTCTCTCTCTCTCTCTCTTTCTCTCTCTCCCTTCTGGAGACGCTTTGTTTTTATCTCCGCATTCCAAAGTGTCCTCCTCATATGTGAGCCATCGCGCAAACGTGCGGGAGTGGAAAAAACGCAGCGCTTCTCCCATGTGCGTGCTTCTGTTGTCCGTCCCTCCTCGTTCTTTCTGATTTCTTGTTTTGTTTTAAGTTTTGTTTTTTTTTTTCCTCTCGTCGTATTTTTAGGGGGTTGGGGGGCGATAAACGCCGGGACACGCAGGGACTGAGTTAGGAGGAGAGGAGGACAGAGGCAGCAGCTCCAAGCAAGCAACCTCCAGACGCCGACTGAGAGAGTGGGTTTGGTTACGGCGGAGCGGGGGATAGTCTCATTGGTTTGCCACGATTTGAATGGGCGTGAATCCAACAGACATAAGCCCCGCCCACTTCTTAAAGCCGAGGTAATTCAATTAGAGAAAGGTAAAGCTAGAAGGGGCCAGAGGAGAGAGGTGCCCAGGACAGGGAGCGCTTTTTAGATTCTCTGCTGACAGATCCAACAGATAAGCTCCGCTCGGCGCTATTTAATTACATGCAAACGGACGCGGTGGAGCAAGGGGGAAAAGGAGCATGGCTTTCAACTAGTCTCCTTTCCATTTAGCAGAAACGGAGCTTGTATTCAAATACAAATAGCAAATTTGGTCGATAGTTTACACAAATAGTATACAGAAATTTGCATTGCATTATGTAATGTAGTCTTGTACCTTATTTTTCACTTAATTATTAATTCTTTTCTGATAGATTTTTTTTTATTCTATTATTATTTCTATTGACTTTTATTTTTATATTTGTGTGCATATGTATATTTTTGTATATTTAAACTAAGTGAATGTAAAAACAATTCACTTAGTCTCAAACAAGTATTTTATTGTCTGATAAGAACAAAAAAGACAGCTTGGCTTCTTAAAATTATTTAACATGAATTTTTAGAAGCATCCGGTTATTTCCTTAAGTATTTACCTTTTTACTGTAGCTTATAATTTTTGCAAATAAAAATGGAAGCTATAAATATATATATATACTGCCCATATTTTTTATATGCTATAGGCATACAGTACAGGAAAAAACTAAACAACTATGGCCATTCATATTCGAGCCTTATAGTTTTATGTAAGCCTGACTGTAACGGTTTGAAAAACATAAATGGCACTTCGTTTTCCACAAGCTTAGAAAAGAGTTACAGGCGGAGCCTCAAGTCTGTCTGTGCAAAAAAAAAAAAAAAAAAAAGGTGTACAATTGGCTTTGCAGGCTCCATGTGGATGTATCAGAGCAGCGTGTTGAAAAGCAGGACTGACGGGTTCCAGCATCCTGAAAGCCCTACAGCTGTAAATCCCCAATTCGGCCCGAGACAAAAAGCAAGCTGTAGTTGCATGTTGTTGAAATGCACACACAAAGCTTCTCAGCAGGGGCAGAGACAACCCAAATTTTATGAGGCCCAAAGCAGAATTTGAACTGGGGGCACATTTTTGTGCTTAATTGATGGTTTGCATATTGTGCATTTAACGGCGTGGCGGTTTTTGATGATTT